>NW_027617702.1:0-37500 GCF_964187855.1 Myxine glutinosa
TAGATAGACAGGTGTGTGCCTTTCCAAATCATGTCCAATCAATTGACTTTACCACAGATGGACTCCAATCAAGGTGTAGAAACATCTCAAAGGTGATCAAGAGAAATGGGAGGCACCCGAGCTAAATTTAAGTGTCAGAGCAAAGGGTATGAATACTTATGTCGATGTGATATTTCAGTTTTTCCTTTTTAATAAATTTGCAAAACTTTCTAAAATCCTGTTTTCTCCTTGTCATTATGGGGTATTGAGTGTAGATTGATGAGGGAAAAAATGAATTTAAACGATTTCAGCATAAGGCTGCAACATAACAAAATGTGAAAAAAGTGAAGGGGTCTGAATACTTTCTGAATGCACTGTGTATATGTATATATATACAATTATATATATATAATATATATACATAAATATATATAATAAATATATATATATATATATCAGATATTGTGCATCACAGAACAGAGGTGAAAATGCTGGAGTTGTACATTGTCCTTAAATGCTGTTTTGTTGAATCATTATTTTATTATAAGCGTACTGATTTGCACACCAAGATGGATGTTATCGTACATCGCCCCAGGTTTGTCCAAGTTAGCTTGAGTTGTCATCCGCAGGCTGTCACACAGCATGTCACGGTGTTTCACTTTTCCGTACGATAGTTTACACGATCACCGATCCTTGCCCTCGAGAACACATGAAGATGTTTCGTCACCATCTGTTTCCACCAGTTTCCCTAATTCCTCTCTTTAGCGTCATCTTGGAAGGTTTGCATACATGGAAAGTGTCCCTACGGATTAGTGCAATGCAAACTCTTGGCATTCCGAGTTGCTTTGCTTCTTTCTGCTCCAAGTAGAGTAGGAAGTTATTTTGTGCAGTCATTTGATTTTAATTTTTTAAAGTTAAAGTTGCTATTTATATAATTTTTTTCATTTCTCCCTTTGTGCAGTTACATGGCACTGACTTGTCGGGTCGGATTGATGCAATGCCCCTGATCGTTTGCCTCCATGCATATATGGACCTTTTGTGCACTCTTTTGCAGTTTTGCGGTGCCTTTTGTTCTTTCATTTTTTTCACTTTCATTTTGTTCTTTCAGCGATTTTTGCGGGTGGTGGTGGTGTCAGCTTCATGGATGGGGTGTCACTTGGCTCACCAGTTAAGCTGTACCTGCAAAGTATTGAAATTCTTACCACAAATGTTTTGGAGAATTGGCGACTTTCCAACTGCTTTTGGTGGTGCCGTTTGCATCGTGGACTTCGTTTTGGTTCCACAGCGGTTTGACCTAGCATTGAGGGTACCCAAGTACATGGGATTATCCCTGTGAAGGAAGTGCTGCTCCCTGACATTCACGTCACTTCGTATTTGCACGATGGGTTTTTGAAGGTGGTTAATACAATTGGTTATCTGAATATCAGGTTAAAAGTTGATGGTGAATCTACTTTTGAACCCAACATGGAACTACTTTGCACAATATAAATTACTGCTTAGACAGCCGGCATGTTGAACAAAAAGGGGTCATCTCTGCTGTCTTGTGTATGCAGGTTCCACTAATAAAATGTCTCCATTGTCTTTGGTGTTTGTGATGCTCTTAAGGTGGGTGTGTGCTGTCCATCTTTTATCCTATGTGTGTATGACATGTGTGCCGTTTGGTAATTTTTTTTACTCCCTCACTCCCATGCCACACACTCTTTCACCATGACATGCGTGTGCTTTCGACCAGCGGATAGAGGTGGGCGAAGCTCCGCTGCCTGAAAATTCAGGACATGAAGGGATCTCCGTTAGGTTTTGTCTTGTATTGAGCAAAAGTTGAACACAACCCATGAAGGCCTGATCTTGGCCATTACTTGCCCAATTCTAATGGGCTGTGATTTGTAGCAGGCCGGAGCCTTAGTAAATATGATACACAAATCCTGACAATCGGAGAGCAAGTATAATCGGATCCATGTTTATTTTGAGTTCATCCTCCATTATTGTCAACCTTAAATTGCCTTTACACTGTACAGAAACAAAAGTACAAAAATAGATGGCTACTTCCCTAAGCACACACAAGAGTTGGCAGTGATAAGAGCTGGTTTTTTTTCCCCCTTCTCTTTCTAACTACAAGTTAGTGGCTGGGTAACAGCGTTCGGCCTATGTGCTCCAACGGTGCTGCCGTCATGTGTTGGCCAATCGCGCACTTAAAATATCCACAGGAAGTTTACTATTTCAAATTGTGCTTTTGCTATCTTTAAAATAAATCTCTGCTCATTTCACTTTGATGGTTGGCATGAGCTTGTCGATCTGTTGTCGAACAGAGTTGTATCGGACACGACTCGTCCCAACGGACGATATTTGCATCAAGCTAATGTGTACTGGCCTGTAAGCGAAGGCTTTGGGCCCACTGTGACGAAAACGAGACGAATGTCCTGTTGCAGGTGCCATTGGACGGTCGCTTCGTGAACGTCTGGTAGACGACGAAGCTGAGCGATTCGACGAGCACGTTCAATCCGAGTCCTGTATCAAAATCGAGCTTTGGGCAGCATCTTGACTCTACAAATAGCACTTCCTATACGCAACGACTTCGTACAGTAGACTTGTGGCAAAGTTCTCGTTACGTTTAACCCTTTGACCTTGTAACATTCCATGCTCTTTGCTGGACCTTTTCTGCTTTCTGAATAGGGGATCGGTTCAATGTTGTGAATATGGGATCGGTTCAATGATGTGAATATGGGATCGGTTCAATGATGTGAATATGGGATCGGTGCAATTATGTGAATATGGGATCGGTTCAATGATGTCAATATGGGATCGGTTCAACGATGTGGATAGGGGAGCTACAAAAGTATCTTGCTGTGACAGGCCTTACCTTGTTAATGACATTTAACTCAACCTTTTACTGTTCATTTTCTAGGGGATGAAGAATTTGATGGCAGACCTTGGCAAATATTGGAGGAGCTGAATTTGCTGTGCTAATCTTGCTTATTCCAGTGCATGAAGAATCCTTCAGATTCCTTCTGGTGTCATGTCATGGCAGCCTGGCTTCTTGGGTCAAGTTCAAATGTTTCTGACGTGGTGGAGGATATTTCTCTCCGCGTTGACAATAATTTGGCAGTATATTTTGTTGAGACGAGTGCACTTTGAGCAAGTGTTCCAGGAAGTCAGTGTCCAGAGTGTTGCCATCACAAGGATGAATACGACAAGGTGTATATTCGCTCCCATTACCGTTCTCCTTCACCTGTCATGGATGGGATGTCACCCCACTTGCGATTGGAGCCAAAGGAGCAGCGAGCATAAAGTCCCAAGCTGGCTCAAGTGCAGACCAGTTTTGGCCGGATATCGGGCAACTTGATCAGTATGGCTCGTACGTGTTAATGCCCGAGTAGATGGTGTTGGCAAAAGTCCTGGTGTGCTGCGCCTGTGAATTTGTGTACTTGCTCTTCTCATCATTCATGAGGCAGTTCTTGTTAAGAACCTGGAACAGGGATGGGGATTGCAGAACAACTAATTAGCCATATTGGTATCCAAGAGCATAAGATGAACATCATTCGTTCCTCTTTCGAGAAATGGTTGGCAACAGGGAAGGACGTTTCAATCGCGCCGCACTACCTTAATGGCTTCCAAGGAGTCGAATTTCTCAAGTTTGTTGCCCATATGAGGGCTCATGCTCGTGTTGAGTGGTGCAGGAGGAAGTGAGGTGTTGGAAGGGTTGTTGGTTTGACACTTCGTTTTTCTACCACAATGGCTCAAAGCAAAAAGGAGCAGAAGCGTCACCAGGCACCCGGCAACCCCACAGCCGAGGCCCGTCAGAATCATGTGCACCAACGTGTAGTCTGCAGTGGGGTGGAAAGGCAAAGTATGGAACGGTGAGACCATGCGAGAGTCGACCCACAGTGAGGGGTGCAGATTTGTATTGTTGAAGATCACTTACCAGCACATCTTTTATCTTTTATAGCAGCGTAGGCCATTCGAATTTCTGCAAATGCACCACATGGGAATTGGCACAACAATCCTGGACCGCGTGGCACATGTTACTTGTACACCGATACAAGGACGATGAGCAATTTAGCGGGAGGACCCTCAGATACAAGGAAAGCTTCCGATGTTGTTAAAAGACTTCCAAACATGGCAGCTTGCTCTCACACTCCTTTAATAGCATAAGCCTTTTACTTGTTCACTGGAGCGGTTATTTATGGATCTTGGCAGCCATTGCGTCTCAACCTTTAATAGTGACCTACCGACAGCATTTAGGTGTGACGGGCAAGGCTGGCTCTGTGTAGAGTTTCCCCGACACCGCAAGGACGGGGGAAACGGTGCTAAACAGCGGCGGCTCTGGCTTCTCATCCCATTTCCATCACATGGTGCCCAGTCACTCCATGCTGACCAACCATCTAGGGAAGAAACAAACACAAAGGGAAATAGTGAAAAGCTTTAAAACTCGATTGCCCATGCTGGCCTGTACACTTGAGACAAACTTTGGTGAATAAAGATAAATAAAATGCCCGTCATGGTGGTGAATTAATGGTTGAGGCAGCTGGCTTGGGATTTAAAGGTCCTGAGTACAAGGAACCAGCCATGCCAAAATCACACCAGGGGGTTGACTCAGCTTGTCATCCTTCCAGGGTCAGTACCAGCTAATCAGTACCAGCTTGCTTGGAGTGAGCCCGTCGAGTATATTGTGTTGCAGTGGTGACCCGTCTAGGATTGTGCTCCTTGGCCCAATCGAACTGCCTCGGCATCCTCATGCGACGAGTACCATTCATCTATGTCGATGTCATCGAACCAGTTGATTCCGTTCACTCACTTCGTGTTCAGAGACTTTTGGCATAATTGCCATGTTTGCCAAGTCTGGGTTGGTGAGAATGTCGGGGCAGGAATTTGTAATTTGTTCAGGGTGCCGGCGACAACCCGCCTACCCTTTGCGAAAGACACCGTGGGATCTACAACGTCCACCAACTGATGCTCGCAGACGAACGTCCATCCGTGGGATGGCGCACTTTGTGATGCAAGACCCTGCCTGTGAAGAACTGATCTGACGGTTTATATTCAGGTCGAGAATCAAATCCCGACCAGACAGGTTAGAGGCAAGTGTGTACGATCATAATATCCCCAAAGTCCTGATTACTCGGAGGGATTGGTGCAGTAATATATATATACATGTATTTGTTTTTGTTTTTTTTCTGTGCAACGTTTGCTTGAAAAACGTATCTGACTTTTGTTGCCCATGGTGTGCGAAGATCCATTTCTCAAGTCAAAAGGTTGTGGGAAACGGAAACAAATAAATTCTCAAACTGTTCAGAAAGGCTCAATGACCCCCTCAGTGTTCGTATTACCCTTTGAAAAACGATATGCATGTCATCCATTTAGTGGCAAATCAAAAGCACTAGCTTTAGTGTGCGTACGGAACTCGGTTACGGATTCTGATGTATACACGTATTAAAGTACCAGAGCATGGTTGCGTGTTACACAGTGCCTCTTCAGTGTGGAGCCCAAGGCAAGTATCTCCACCATGAGATGGTAAAGGTTGGGTGCAGGATCGCCTCCGTTGGTGATGGCCACCTGCACATGAAGCTGAGCAGGATGTCCAAGTGGACCAGCATGTCCATCCACCATGCACTGGGGATAAGAATGGGCAGACAAGATGAAGCCTTGTTATTATCATTATTGTTATTATTATTATTATTATTATTACAATATAAGGCCTGTCGACAGCTGGACGCAGGTACACTGAGACCGAGCTCTTTTTATTTTATATATATATATATATGAGATGAAGTGTTTAGGTTTTGGTCTGTTCGAAATACAGAAGCGTGTTTTGATTTTTCCAAATGAATCCTTTTATTTTAAAATTGCAAATGAAGGTCTCAGGAATCATTGCCCCCCCCCCCCCCACCCTCCACACAGATTTTCTCACTGATGGTACATGTGCAAATTATATATGTATTGTGTGTATATATTGTAACGGATATGAGAAGTGTAACGAATTTGAGAAGTGTAACAATTTTGAGAAAGCGTAACGAATGTGAAAAGTATGGTTTTGTTGTGTGTAACTGACCCTCGTAATGTAAAGAATGGTTGCAGCTCGTCCTCTTAGTTAATTCCATAAACCTACACACAGGACACGATATATCCTTTTAAATAGTTAGTCCCTTATTCTCTGTGTAGGCTAAGGATGTGTTTCCCACTAGTTTGACTCTTCATTGCACCGAATTAAATAAGAGTAGGCCCTCCGACGCCCCATGGCAGCTTCCAAGTGCCAGGTTCGTCACTTTGCTGCAATTGCCTCTTTAGGCACTTTGCTGCATTTCCATCTGCCGTCCACTTTGCTGCATTTGACTCCATTACGCATGAGGTAACGCCGAAGAAGAAAGGCGGGTCTCCACCTCGTCATAGAGGGGAGGAGTAAGTCGGCCCCGCTCATCCAACCCAGAACGAGGGGTTTGGCTTGAGAGGGCGGAGAGAGAACGTTTGGGGGAGGTTCGCAAAGGGTGAAGGGCGGGGCCTATATAACCCGCCGCGGGACGCTCCCAAAAGAGATGAGCTTTTACGGAGATGGGTCCAGGAGATGCGCTGGAGACGAGCAGGTGTGACCGAGCCGCCGTGAAACGTGCCGCGCTGCAGGAAAAGCGGACCGGAGCAACGCAAGGAGCGCACGAGGCAGCAGTACAGAGAAAGGAACTTCGCCCGCGCAGTTTGGGACCAAAGCTCGGCTTCTTGACGGCGGTGCCTTCTGGCCCGACCGTGCCTTCTGGCCCGACCGTGCCCAGTACCCGCTGAACCTTCCTTGCCTCTAAAAGCCACCCATCTCCAAGCCATTCATTCCTGCCTGCATTTCCCCGTGTAAGTGTGATCGTCCGTCTGTCTTTAACGTTGTCCTGGGGTTTATTAATTAAGCTTGTATAGGTAAGCTAAAGATTTCACTGTGTGCCTGCTCCTTCCATTTTCTGTATATAACCAACTGCTCTCTTTGCTTTGGCTTGTGTAAATAATTAATAAAACCTGTTATTCCTCTGTACGTCTTCTTCTTCTTCCTCTTTACATTCGGTCGCTTTAGAGGTTTCCATATTGAATAGCTGTGGCGCGATACGGCCAACGTCTGGGTGAATCGGGTGAATCGGGGAAACTGTTAGGTCGCGGTGCCTTCGCTCGGCAAACAACATCCTTAACCGCGAACCGTAACAATATATATGTATTTATATAGTTATATTTATATATTGTTGCGGATCTCGCCGCCGGCCTTCTCCCCGTACCAAGGGGGGATTAGTCCCCTTGTCTTTGACTGGCCGACGGGACCCGGGACCTATGACGTCGTTCTCGGACAGCGCGAAATAGGGTCTTAGGACTAAAATCACTATTACCTAATTACTCGCACTGCCCTGAAACGAGGAAATAAGCCCCGCATGAATCATGCGTGCTGAGACGCCGAGCGGTGCATACACGCGATCCTGTTTATATGGTGACCCCGGTTCTAGCGATCTTGTTCGTACCACGCTTAGCCAATGGGGAAATCACAAAGGCGATCGAATTGGGAAGAAAGGAATAACAAGATTTATTTACACTATTTACAATGGTTCAGAAAAATGGGGACACAGTGCAGCCTTAAAACAGTCTTAACTTAATACCCAGGACAAATGGGCCCGTCTCACACACAGACACACTCACACAGGGCTTGCAGCTGCAGGATGATGGTCCACGTCCAAGGATGGCTCTCGTGCAGCTCCCTCCGGTCTCCGGCTCGTCCCGTGCAGATGGTAAGCAGAGGGGCAGGAGCTCTCCGCGTGTCGTTTGGCGCACAAGGGTTAATACGGGGCGATTTGGTAGGGAGCGGACTTCGGCGGTTAGCGGTGATCACTGGCGGCTATTGCCGCGTTTACTCGCGTGGCTGAGGTCGGCGCTATTCGCCACCGGCGCGTCTGGTTGCAGCCGTGTACTCAACGCCTCTTCTTCCTCTCTTCGGGCGCGTGCGTTATACTGCGCGAGTTACAGTTCAATGCCTCCAAAGCAAGTGATGCGAGTCAAGTTCTCTCACATGCCCTCTCCCCTTGCGAGTCCTTTGGGTTCTCCAAGTTCTGCTGGTCAGTCCTTTCGTGCGAGTCAGTCCTCGTGCAAAAGTCCTTTTCTCTGCGGGACCTTCAAGTCCTGCTGGTAAGTCCTCAATCAATCCTGTTCACCACTGCCGTTCAAGTCCTTTCAAGGGCTTTGTGCAATCACTTATATAGGCATTACCCCGTGAACCTTCTAGCACTTACCAGACGCGCCTCTCCAGGCCCCCTCACGCCATGCCATTAGAGCCCTGGTTGGCTGGTGGCTCTTACCGTCATCGCCTCTGACGCGCTGCCTTGACGCCGCCCCACCCCGACCCCGCGCTCCTCCTTCTTAGGCCTACCTCGTGTTACTCGACTAGTGAGCGAGCAAAGGGCAGCAAATGCTGCGGGCAGCCAAAGCGTAACAAATGCTGCGGGCAGCAAAGCGTAACAAACTGAGTGGGTCAGCCAAATGGGGCGCGGATCAATTATGCCCATAGAGGTGGAATTGGAGGGTGGACGCAAACTGAACAGGACCTAAACTCATGTCTTTACACAACGCAGATGTTACTCTGGAAAATGGCCTACTCTTACACATACTATGACATAACTAATACTACAGGTGGCCTACGTGTTGCTCGCGGACTAACTATGGGGGGGCAACCCTTTAACCTTTAATGACCAATATGTGCAATTCTCAAAACCGTATCAATATATATAGTTATAGATATGTATATAGATATATATATATATATATATATATATAATATATATATATATATATATATATATATATATATATATATATATATATATAATATATATATATATACTATATATATATATATATATAATATATATATATATATATATATATATATATATATCAATATATATTATATATATATATATATATAATTGATATATATATATTGATATATATATATTGATATATATATATATTGATATATTGATATATTGATATATATATACTATATATTGATATATTGATATATATATATTGATATATATATTGATATAGTTATAATATATATATATATTGATATAGTTATATATATATATATATTGATATATTTATTGATATTGATATATTTATTGATATTGATATATTTATTGATATAGTTATAATATATATATATATATATATATATATACTAATATATATATATCAGTCACTATGCGACCTTCATATCATATCATCAGTGGAGAACCGCCAGCAAGGTGTCCCATACAGCTGCTGCTGCACCTTGCTGGGAGCGATACGCACCGCCTGCCACGCGGTGACGTTATCTCTGGTATCCACTCATCATATGGAGTCGACCTGGTTGCGGTTGGGAGTTACTAATAATGGTATCTGTAATCTGGTTCTCCAACCTAATGAGCGGACAACATGACGTCATCGCCATGCACGTCCGCCTTGCCTGCAAAGTTCCAGAGGAACCATCTAGCAGTGCGTCATTACGATTATAAATACAGATACTGTCACAAGTGCATGCAAAACTCACAGTTACCGACCTGGTTTCGCCCTTGTTGGGGCTTCATCAGGGCAACGCAGTGAGGCTTTCCATACACTTGTAACTTTGTGACCCTTTCGGTTTTTTTATATCAGTCACTATGCGACCTTCATATCATCAGTGGAGAACCGCCAGCAAGGTGTCCCATACAGCTGCTGCTGCACCTTGCTGGGAGCGATACGCAACGCCTGCCACGCGGTGACGTTATCTCTGGTATCCACTCATCATATGGAGTCGACCTGGTTGCGGTTGGGAGTTACTAATAATGGTATCTGTAATCTGGTTCTCCAACCTAATGAGCGGACAACATGACGTCATCGCATGCACGTATGGGACACCTTGCTGGCGGTTCTCCACTGATGATATGAAGGTCGCATAGTGACTGATATAAAAAAACCGAAAGGGTCACAGAGTTACAAGTGTATGGAAAGCCTCACTGCGTTGCCCTGATGAAGCCCAACAAGGGCGAAACCAGGTCGGTAACTGTGAGTTTTGCATGCACTTGTGACAGTATCTGTATTTATAATCCGTAATGACGCACTGCTAGATGGTTCCTCTGGAACTTTGCAGGCAAGGCGGACGTGCATGGCGATGACGTCATGTTGTCCGCTCATTAGGTTGGAGAACCAGATTACAGATACCATTATATATATATATATATTATATATATATATATATATATATATATATATATATGCCTCACACAAAATAGCTTCGGTTAAATCAAAGCAGATTAGCCACTCAGAAGGAATAATGATGCAATCTAAGCCTTTGTTAAACTTTGTTGTGGTCGGAAAAATCAGCAGAGTTAGACATCTTCCGAAAAGGGTAGAGTATGAATCTGATATTGACTGATAGCAAGTGGCAGGTTTCAGGCAGGAAGACAATAAAGAGGAATACAAGGACATTTAAAAAGCAGCAAATGACCGTAAAGCGGGAGATGTGCGGAGATGAACCTGGACAAGGCTGCCTGTTGCACTCTTGGTACTCGGTGGGTGAGCCTGAGCAAATCAAGCCACCAGCGAGAGGTGCAGGACTGTCACAGAAGCGGTGTCGAGAGCGAAAACCGCGGCCGCAGTCACGTGAACACTCTCCCCAGCGGGACCAAGAGCCCCAGGTGCCGTCCACCACTCTGCGCTGTGAGGCCTCGTCGGCAGGTGCTGCAGGACACATTATCCAATCGTCTCTTTGCCATGCTTGCTGGTCAATGACGTTTAAATACTGGGCTACTCTTAGTTTCAAAAGTAGTGCTAAAGAGCACGTGGAATAAAATAAAAAAACAAGGTTGTGCGGTGGTAACCTGGTATGGACCTTTAAGACACCGATATCATCCACAAGAACAGACTTGCAGTATCATTTACAATGGTCTACTCCTCTCCATTATCACCTTCTGTTGCACAATGTGCTGTCCCGTCAGAGCAAACCCTCGTCTCGGTTTTTCCTGCGAATGAGCTCCAATCCACGTTCGTTTGGCATGCGAGCGCGGCACGTGTAGCGGTGTCGCTTTTCGGTGCCAAAGGTCTGACCCGTTCACCCGGAACCAGGGACTCCAGGGTGTCGTCTTGCGGACCTCAGGGCACGGATCCATGTTGCACTGCTGGTGCTCCTGGAAGCACAGAAAAGGACAGACATCTGGTCATATCTGTCGGTAGGAAAGGGGCAAAAATAGATAGATCCACATTCCAGACCCCACTAATTACTGTGCTTGTCCAGTCTACGAATTTAGCTGCTGGCATTCGGATGGGTAAATACATAAAATAAGAAGCATTCTGAGTATTGCGCTGCAATACATGTCCCCTACCGGCAGTCTGTCGTCCGGAAAACTGTTGGGGAAATTACCAAGGGTTATTTACCCACAGGTTCTGAATCGTTCCCAATCGCTAATTACCTCAGGACGGGCTCACCTGTGATTCGCACTCGGGACTTCGATTTATACACCTTGCAGGACAGGTAAGCAGAAGCACGAGAAAATAAGTTGTTGATAAAGAACCTTTCGAGTCGCTAAATATCAGTAATTTATTATATTTTCCCGGTTCACGATCAATGATCGATGTGTATTTATAAATGTTGCTCGGCTTGGCTCCGCCCCCTTCCCGAAAGCGCGCACTGTGTCGCGCTGTTGACGTTCGCGAGACGAGGCTGAGGGCGCGTGGTGCGGCTTGAGGAGAACTCTCGAATAAACAAGATATCCATTTTTAAAAAAATATTTCGTTTAATTAACGATATCTGCCAAACCACGTGCCCTATCCCAAATTCCAAAATGACATTTTAGTAGACTGACATGCTGAACAGATCTGTGAAGTTTCCCCTCGATTGGATCAAAAATGACGGAGGAGCTCGGTTTTAAAGGTTCATGCTTAAAAAACGTCATAACTCTGAAACCATGTGACGCATGACGTCATGCTCGCTGACTTTTATGTTCGTCATGGGTATGCGATTCTGCCTGCAAAGTTGGGCCTCGATCTGTTCAGCTGTTGCAGAGATAAAGGGGTTTTCGTGTTTTCACGAAAAACAATATGGCGGCCCGAACCACGTGACCTGTGACGTCATAATTACCATTAAAATATTCTACAGACCAAGTCCCTCCTATGGTGAAAATTTGATCTCAATCGGTCCAATTATTGCAGCGAAATTGTTTTTTTAAAGGAAATTAAAACTTAAAATGGCACTGAGTTACGGATCATCAGAATTCCCAAAGTTCAAATTGCCATAACTTTGTCAAAAATGATCGAAACGTCGTGAAGGTCGAACTTGATCTGTAACTTATGAGGAAACCATGTGCCAAGTTTGAAATCATTAGCATTAAGAGTTTAGAACAAAAAGTCCGGAAAACTGCTCTTTGCGCGACGGACTGACAGACGGAGGGATGGCGTGCAAAACCTATCGTCCCCTCCGGTGTACACCGGTAGGGGACTAATAACAGTGATGTTATTAAAAAATAACACTTGGAGGATGAATTGGGAAATAATGAGAGAGTATATATGGTGGCGGCCATCTTGGATTTTGACGTGGCGACCCAATTTTCAATAGCGTTCTTCCTTATGCGTAGATACACCCACACACCAGATTAGAAGTTGGTACTTCACTTATTAGTCCCCTACCGGTGTACACCGGAGGGGACTACAGGTTTGCACTCCGCCCCTCCGTCCGTCAGTCCCTTCACGCAAAGAACAGTTTAACGGACTTTTTTTCTAAACGCTTAACGCTAAAGATTTCAAACTTGGCACATGGTTTCCTCATGATAAAATTACAGATCAAGTTCGAACCTCACGACGTTTCGATCATTTTCGACAAAGTTATGGCACTTTGAACGTTGGGAATTCTGATAATTCTGATGATCCTTAACTCAGTGCCATTTTAAGTTTTAATTTCCTTTAAAAAAGATTTTCTCTGCAATAATTGGACCGATTGAGATCAAATTTTCACCAGAGGAGGGACTCGGTCTGTAGAATATTTTAATGGTAATTATGACGTCACAGGTCACGTGGTTCGGCCGCCATATTGTTTTTCGTGAAAACACAAAAACACCTTTTTCTCTGCAACGGCTGAACAGATCGAGGCCAAACCTTGCAGGCAGAATCGCATACCCATGACGAACAAAAAAGTCAGCGAGCATGACGTCATGCATCACATGGTTTCAGAGTTATGACGTTTTTAAGCATGAACCTTTAAAACCCAGCTCCTCCCTCATTTTTGATCCAATCGAGGGGAAACTTCACAGATCTGTTGAGCATGTCAGTCTACTAAAATGTCCTTTTGGAATTTGTGATAGGGCACGTGATTTGGCAGATATTAATTAAACGAAAATATTTTTAAAAATGAATATCTTGTTTATTCTGGAGTTCTCCTCAAGCCGCACCGCGCGCCCTCAGCCTCGTCTCGCGAACGTCAACAGCGCGACACAGCGTGCGCTTTCCTGAGGGGCGGAGCCAAGCCGAGCAACATATATATACACATCGATCATTGATCGTGAACCGGAAAATATAATAAATTACTGATATTTAGCGACTCAAAAGGTTCTTTATCAAAAACTTATTTTCTCGTGCTTCTGCTGACCTGTCTGCAAGGTGTATAAATCGAAGTCCCGAGTGCGAATCACAGGTGAGCCAGTCCTGAGGTAATTAGCGACTGGGAACGATTCAGAACCTGTGGGTAAATAACCCTTGGTAATTTCCCCAACAGTTTTCCGGACGACAGACTGCCGGTAGGGGACATGTATTGCAGCGTAATACTCAGAATGCTTGTTTTTCAAGATATTTCGCTCACAAGGTTCTGACATATATATGGTGGTGGCCATCTTGGATTTTGACGTGGCGACCCAATTTTCAATAGCGTTCTTCCTTATATGTAGATACACCCACACACCAGATTAGAAGTTAGTAGTTCATTTATTTTTTCAAGATATTCCGCACAGGGTTCAGACATTTACTTTTCAAGATATCGCGCTCAAGGTTTAGATATGGTGACAGCCATCTTGGATTTTGACGTGGTAGTCAGGTTCACTATGTCAATAAATTCTATTTCGTTCAAAATCATGGTCGATTAGCAAACCTATACATTTTTGGAAAGGTTATAGCATAAGGAAACTAAAAATCAATGTTTACATTTGGAGAGATACCTGTATGGCGGCCATTTTGGATTTTCAAAATGGCCACTGTAAAATACATATTTTGTTCTATTTCTGCCTCTAATTACCCTAAAAACTTTAAAAAATATACTAAACCTATATTTTCAGGGACAAGGAATCCAATGAAAGTATCAAATTAGTGCTATGGGGAATGGTAAGACACGAATCAAAGGTTTTGAATTGCAAAATACTGTCTTTATATTCGCGATAAGTTGCATAATCAAATACATGTTATCATTTTGTACAGGCAGTTAATAACATCAAAATGTGTCACAATAATTCATATCACCAAACATACACAGGCAGTCAGCAAAATCATATATACACATGCAGTCAGTATAACTTCACATCTACACAGGCAGTCAATGACAAAATATACACAGGCAGTCAATGGCATCAAACATACACGATTACAGAATATGCCATTTAGAGTTCGTCATCACTGTCCTGTGTGTCGTATCCGACAATATAGTCCGCATCGTTTTCACAGTCCGTTCCACACAAGCAAAGGTCGGTCAAATTGATTGGCAAATCGAATTGGTCGAATGGTCGATCGAAGCGATTGGTCGAATGGAATTGGTCGATTGGTCGAATCGAATTGGTCGGAATTGGCAAATGTAAACATTGATTTTCAGATTTTCCATGTAATAACGTTTCCAAAAATGTATAGGTTTGCTAATCTACCATGATTTTGAACGAAAAAACATAGTGAACCTGACTATGGCGACCTAATTTTCAATAGGGTTCTTCCATATGCCTAGTTGCACCCACACCAACTTAGAATTCGGTCCTTCGCTTACGCACGCACGGACGGACGCACACACGGACGGAGGGGAAAACCATGGTCCCCCTTTCGCTCCGCGGTGCGACGGGGGGACAATAATGCCTCCGGCCACCTTCGGGGGGCGGAGGCATGAAAACATGTATCAAAATCCGTATGCGTACATCTGGCTAAAATGTCATGCATGCTCCGTGGTCTTATAAGGTCTTGCTGTGATGAAACAAAAGGCAGGAATATTAATTAATAAACGTCTCCATCAGGAGCCATTTTCACACAAACGTGAGAACACATGACATTTAAAACAACGCAGATCAGAGCACGGGTCGCTCGTTATTGGGTCATCGCTTTATCGAAGTGTAATCGAAGAGATTTGATATTTATTAGACATAATCAGTAAAGAAATGAGACGGTACACGTGCACCTTTGCGATCAGGACAGGCCTAGAGGTTTTCACACTCACCTTGGAGCTGTATAGGCTGGGCTCGGATCTAGGCCCAGCTATAAACTGGCAAGTCGAGGCATCACTGTGTGTGCCATCCCTCAGATGGATGTTAAACCGGGCGTTCCGTCTGCCAACATTAGTTGATTAGATGGATGTTAAAGATCCCACGGTGTTCTTCGCGAGAAGTCGTGAGCCGTCACCTGCACCCTGGCCAAACGCCTCCTCTAACTTACAGGGGGCACTGCATCGGCACCAAAGCCATGCCCTCTCCCCTCCACCTTGCCCGAACCCCCAGCAAATAATCCTACCCATACTGATGTCCTACACAGGCAAGAAGAAGGTATACGATTACAACTGCAAAATAACCACATAAAGTGACCGCACAATGCACGAGGTGTGCGGTTAACGACGAGCAAAAGCTGCTCTCATAACATGAAACTGCTCTCACAACACCCCGCAGTTTACACTGTTTGTAAAGCCAAGAACTCACACTCCGAGGAAAAGTAGAGCAAAAGAATCCATCGACAAGCTCTACCAAAAATAATATTTATGTTGAAATGAAACTTTGTGAGCCCAACTGGATCACATTTTCAGTTCATAATTCTCCCATCGAACCTGAGCCTAGCAAGGCCTTTGATTTGATTGGCCTTTGATTCCCAAATCCAGACTGCATTTCACCTCCACAAGCCTAGGCCCATCTCGATACACCCCCGTATTCCTGCAACCTAAATCGAACATCATCTCAAACCGATAATCCACCAATTTGAAGCTCAACCCGGTTGCAGCTTCTGCTCTCGAGACACATATTAAATCTCAGCTCGAGCCTGTGGCCGAACAAGCTCCAAAATGGCTTCCAGCTTTTGCAAACCAAGACGTGCTTCAGCTCCGCCTCATAATTTGCAAAGCCAAGTCCTGAGTCCTGAAGCTTGCCAGGCTTTAAATATTTCAATTCAGAGCCAACAGACAGCGATGTTGCAGCCAAGCGGAACTTCGGCCTAAAGCAACAGAACTGAAGATTCTTCATCAGGAAGGTCTTGGATATAAATAAATAAAAATGTGGGAATCACAAAACTTAAATACCGTTCAAAAAACTATTTTTCTCTACCATCCCAGTCCCGTCCTACTGTGCATTCTTTTTGAACTTCAATTCCCATCCCCACCTGTATAGCCAAGTACAATGCCATTGAGTCTGCAAATTGCATGACTCTGGAGTTATATGGCTATAAACTGTCAGATCGGTTTACCTGCCTTAACCTGCCTTACAAATTCCAAATACCTGCCTTAACCTACAGTGGGCAATGCATCAGCGGCACAGCCATTCCCCCAGCAAATTATACGACCCGCAGCCATGTGCTGATATGGAAGAAGAAGAAGACCATATAAGTACAGCACTTACCTAGTCAATACTGTAATTCATTTTAGCTCATTTAAGTTCATACAGATCACGTGCTCGGTCACGTCCTTAAGCTAACCATGGTGATGCATATGTACAAAATGCATTATCCTGTTAAAATGCTGTTTCTTTGAACAACACTGAATGCACTACATTATCAGCTTGCACCTTATACGATTTCACAAGGGCTCACAATGTCTAGATTCTAGAAAAGAGCCATCTATTTATTAAGTATGCACCGATGGGGTTGTTGTGCTAGTGCAAACAGTGCATACGGGTGTGGGAGTGGGGTGTAGGTTAGGGGGACGGGGCAGGGAAATGGGAGGGTGGGGGAAGAGGGAAAGGCGGGATGTCAAAATTTCCACCATAATTGCGTACTTAAACGTACGGCTAGAAATGGCAAAAAGGTTTTCCTGCAATGTCAGTTATCCAAGCTGCATTTCCTGGATGTAGAAAGTCCATGATGCCAAGTGGGGCTGACTAAGGGAATGCTTAGATTTTGGCAGGGAATGCTCAGATCCAGTAGGATTTTGAGGCATCCCTGTGGAAGGTGGATAGCCAAGTTCCTGATGAGGTTGGCATGTGAAGATTTCCAGCCTGGTACTGAAGCTCCTTTGGGATCTAAGGGTTCCGCAAAACAAAGCTGTAAATTATATAAAGTTAAGCTGGCCCAGTTCAGAAGGATTCAAACATGTTTGTACTTGGCGATGAAAAGGCTCGTTGATATGACACATTAGAATTCAAAGAGGCATCTGGGGATGGAGCCATTTATACTTGACTGACTGGACAGTTCAAATTTGCAATAAACCCACCCCGAGAGTGGACTTCTCGGTCAAGGTGACTGAAGAAAATGTCATAACATTCCCAAATTTTGTCACATTGCCAAGGATTATTTTGTTTTTTTGGGGTCACAAAGCCTTCAAAAATGGCAGAAATGCCTTTGTCTTGTCCTCAGGTGTGTGGAGCCACCAATCGTGTCTTGACTTTTAATGCAGAAACAATTTTGGATGGCCTCATTGGGCATTCTGCCATTAAAGCTTGGCGGGCTTGGACACCCAAGCTAATACTTTAAGTTGGTCTATAACCGCTTTACTTCGTGGCTTTGGCTGGGCTTTACCAAGAGGTATCTGTGTCATCTACATCTGTTAACATCATTCCAAATAATCCGTTTTTGTCCCTATCTGTCAATGGTGAAGAATCGCTTTAATAATTCTAGGACACAGATCTTCACTTCAAATAAGCGACCAGATTAAGTATTTAAATATGCTATGAGGTTTTAAGTATTTAAATATGCTATGAGGTTTTAAGTATTTAAATATGCTATGAGGTTTTAAGTATTTAAATATGCTATGAGGTTTTAAGTATTTAAATATGCTATGAGGTTTCAATTATTTAAATATGCTATGAGATTTTAAGGATTTAAATAAGCTATGAGATTTCAAGTATTTAAATATGCTTTGAGGTTTTAAGTATTTAAATATGCTTTGAGGTTTTAAGTATTTAAATATGCCATGAGGTTTTAAGTATTTAAATATGCGATGATGTTTGAAGTATTTAAATATGCTATGAGGTTTTAAGTACTTAAATATGATATGAGGTTTCAAGTATTTAAATATGCTTTGAGGTTTTAAGTACTTAAATAACCTATGAGGTTTCAAGTATTTAAATATGCTTTGAGGTTTTCAGTATTTAAATAAGCTATGAGGTTTTAAGTATTTAAATATGTGATGAGGTTTTAAGTATTTAAATAAGCTATGAGGTTTTAAGTATTTAAATATGCTATGAGGTTTTAAGTATTTAAATATGCTATGAGATTTTAAGTATTTAAATATGCTATGAGGTATTTAAATATGCTATGAGGTTTTAAGTATTTAAATATGCGATGATGTTTTAAGTATTTAAATATGCTATGAGGTTTTTAAGTACTTAAATATGATATGAGGTTTCAAGTATTTAAATTTGCTTTTAGTGTAGCAGCATAGCAAACCTGTTGTGCATTTTGTGATACAAGCACCAAATTTGGCACAAATGTACATTAATATGTTGCGAACATTTTCAGATATTGGGCCACTTGAAATTCCGTAATTTTTTTTTTTCAAATTTTTTCAAATTTCGTAATTTCAAATTTTTCGGGTGACACCGTCACAATTTCGGTCTTCGAGGCCGGCCGATATAGTGGGGCGGCTTAGCCCAAATATTCAAAAGAATTGTGCATTTTGTGATACAAGCACCAAATTTGGCACAAATGTACATTAATATGTTGCGAACATTGTGTGGTCAGCAATGAAGACGAGAGTCTGAATTACATGTATGCAAAAGACCTTGTGAACCAGTGAAGCAAATACACGGGTAAGCATGAATTAAATCTAGGGCATGATATAATTTCCATGATGTTTACCTCTACACTCAATGGTGGAAGGAGGTAATGTTTTGATCCCAGCTTGTCTGTATGTCTGTTTGTCTGTTAGTCCACAAAATTCCAGACAAAGCTTGTAGTAGTGGTAGTTGTAGTGGTAGTGGTGATAACAGAAATTGTTATATAGAACTGAACTTATATTATTATTATATGCAGAAAATAACTTCATTTCTATATGCCCTGCAGTGGACAGGTTAATTGGTTTATGCACTGAAGGGGTCACCCTGGTGTGCACTGCTGTGTTCTGCCTCACTGAGTTGTTCAGGTATGATGTACTCAGCACAAGCTTCCGGTCGGCCCGGAGGTGGGGGTGCGGGGCCTGTCACGGAACGTCAAAACAAACGGCCTGCCGGGGCCGCCCAAAAGTCGGGCGTGAGGGGCGCGTCCACTAATGGAACGCCTCTTGCTTCCCAGATCGAGGGCCACGTGGTCAGGAGAACCTCGTCCCTTCCGGTCACACTTTGCCTATCGGCCGGCCTCGAAGACCGAAATTGTGACGGTGTCACCCGAAAAATTTGAAATTACGAAATTTGAAAAAATTTGAAAAAAAAAATTACGGAATTTCAAGTGGCCCAATATCTGAAAATGTTCGCAACATATTAATGTACATTTGTGCCAAATTTGGTGCTTGTATCACAAAATGCACAATTCTTTTGAATATTTGGGCTAAGCCGCCCCACTATTTGAGGTTTTAAGTACTTAAATAACCTAAGGTTTCAAGTATTTAAATATGCTTTGAGGTTTTCAGTATTTAAATAAGCTATGAGGTTTTAAGTATTTAAATATGCGATGAGGTTTTAAGTATTTAAATATGCTATGAGGTTTTAAGTATTTAAATATGCTATGAGGTTTTAAGTATTTAAATATGCTATGAGATTTTAAGTACTTAAATAACCTATGAGGTTTCAAGTATTTAAATATGCTTTGAGGTTTTCAGTATTTAAATAAGCTATGAGGTTTTAAGTATTTAAATATGCGATGAGGTTTTAAGTATTTAAATATGCTATGAGGTTTTAAGTATTTAAATATGCTATGAGGTTTTAAGTATTTAAATATGCTATGAGGTTTTAAGTATTTAAATATGCTATGAGATTTTAAGTACTCAAATAACCTATGAGGTTTCAAGTATTTAAATATGCTTTGAGGTTTTCAGTATTTAAATAAGCTATGAGGTTTTAAGTATTTAAATATGCGATGAGGTTTTAAGTATTTAAATATGCTATGAGGTTTTATGTATTTAAATGTGCTATGAGGTTTTAATTATTTAAATATGCTATGAGGTTTTAAGTATTTAAATATGCTGTGAGGTTTTAAGTATTTAAATGTGCTATGAGGTTTTAATTATTTAAATATGCTATGAGGTTTTAATTATTTCAATATGCTATGAGGTTTTAAGTATTTAAATATGCGATGATGTTTGAAGTATTTAAATATGCTATGAGGTTTTAAGTATTTAAATATGCTATGAGGTTTTAAGTACTGTCGACATCAAGTACTGTCGACATACACCTCAACATTTGCGGTCCCAACATTCACGGACCCCGTGTATTAGTGGTTGATGAAATGTGACCTCCCTCTACATTCATGGCTCTGTGCTTCGCGTATTCGTGTTTTTTGCGGGCACAAAAACATATCTTCCATGAGCCACAAGCATGACCTGCTTCTACATTCGCGGCCCTGTGCTTCACATTTCTACGTTTTTTTGCGAGCATACATTTTTTTGTAGCCGTGATATAAGTGAGCTGCGCGGCCTGTCCCACCATTCACACTATAAACCTAGCTGCTTGAGGAGGAGGAGGAGGAGGAGACGGGCAGTGATGATGAGGAAGAAGTGTCGAGATCCAATCTCATGGTGAAGTTTCTGGGTGAGGTGCTGCGGGACATGCAGGGAATTATCGACAGGCTACAAGATGCTGACCCAGTCATGGAGTGTTACCTCAAGTTCAAGAGAGGGTTCGATGACGTGATGCTCCCATAAAAGGAGCTACATCGAAAACTGTGGTAATCTGCCATGCAGCTCTCGAACATGCATTTGTTTCGCCCTGGTCCCTCCACGTTAGGGGCATCAGACCCCTCCCCCCCCCCCTTACTCCCTTCTGCCTCCCCCTCAGTGCACAAATCATCAGCGACCTCACCTGCGTCAAATTCATCAGTCTCACCCACATGCCTTTCAGTGCACGACTCGTCAGCACTCTCACCTACATTGTCTTCAGAGGAGTTCATTGAGTCACTGGATTTTAATTCATCATCATCATGACTTGAAAGGTTGTGTGTGCTTGTGTAAATAAATATTTGAAATGGTACCTGCTGTTGTTGTTTTTATTGTTTTACAGTATGGTTGGTTAAGCACTTTTAATAAGCTGTAATCGTATTCCTTCAATAAACATTGTAAACGGTACCTGGTGTTTTTAAATTTATAGGCATATTTTATGAAACTGTAATCATGTGCATTCGCGGTCGAGGTTTTTCAAACTTTTAAAATTTCCCCTATAAATCAGGAACCGCCGGGAACCTATCCCCCCTTTTTCCATTGAAACAATGCCCCTATATTTGCGGTGTCGACTTTCGCGGCTTCGCCATTAGCTGAAAATTTCACGGATCACGAACTGCCGGAAACCTCTCCTCTATTTTCCCATTGAAACAATGCCCCGATATTCGCGGATTCGACATTCGTGACATTTTCCTGGGATGTATCCTCCGCGAATGTCGATATCTGACAGTATTTAAATAAGCGATGAGGCTTTGAGTATACATATAAATATCCCCGAGATGGCTTCTACAGCATGTTAAGGGCACACTGTATTTACAGGCTATCTGTGTTATGGTATTCAGCATCAGGACCGAGAATAGGCTACAGG
The DNA here is from genome assembly GCF_964187855.1 of Myxine glutinosa. Classification (NCBI taxonomy): domain Eukaryota; kingdom Metazoa; phylum Chordata; class Myxini; order Myxiniformes; family Myxinidae; genus Myxine; species Myxine glutinosa. Next base: position 22,044 of record NW_027617702.1, read on the forward strand.
ACAAAAGGCCAGGGAAGGTAATAAAAGGGATGCTGGACACATACAAGGAATCTGAGTTTCTTCAGAAGGAACTTCAACGTCGGAGGAGGTTATTAGGCCCATCTAGGCTGCACAATAGTTGCAACGTATGGTTGTTTGTCCACGCTCTATCCTTTTAAATGCTAAGCATCAAGCAAGGAAGCAGCACACACACCATTTGAAAAGTCCTTGTTGTGACTCCGCTTCGGTTCGAACCGGCGACATCGTCGACTCAGAGCGAACGCCCTAACCTTTGCGCCACATAGTCTTGTTAAACAAGATGATCCCGTAAAATACGGGGAGGTTGGTCCCAGTAGTGATGTGACACATCAACTTGTTTTCCTCATGCCAAATATGTCCTGGGCTCATACAGAATTGAGATTCGTAACCGCACAGACGAAAGCAAGGCCAATGCTCATTTCTGATAGGTACAATTGATGCTCCCCTTTGCGGATTTCATTTTTCACCCTCAAATCCACTAGCAAACCACATGTTCCCACAAACCTGTACCTTTAGAGTTTAGCGTCTTTTTAAAAACCGAGAAGATATTTTGCACCTTGCAGAATTGAGATTGTGCAAAGTACAATTGCTGAAAATAATGAGAGGGCAACATATAATAATCCTATATTTTGCTGGTCTGAAATACGAATCACATTTTTGGCCAAACTGTGAAACATGAAAAATTCGAAGGGCACACGGTAGAGCGCGTATCTCCGCCAGGCTGAACAGTTTATGTTTTGTATCCCACTGATAGGCCGGATCTGGATTCAGACTTGAACCAAAATCTAATCGGCTTGTTATTGTCACCAAAGCAACTCGTCCACCAAGTTTAGTCATAATTCGCCCACAACCTTTTGAAATAACATGTCATATACTGTATCGCTTTTCGCCCAATCTCTCAATGGTGAAGAATCACATAAAAATTAAATAATTCTCATATCCGAATCCATATTCAGATCTTCACCAAAATCGAATCGATTAGTCCTGGTCACACACACAACCGGTCCACCAAGTTTCGTCAAAATCCGTTCATAACTTTTTGAGCGATCGTGTTATGTATCGTTTTTAGCCCAATCACTCAATGGTGAAGAATCACTATAAAAATTCTTCTAGCCGGATCCGGATATGATTCTTCACCAAAGTTGAACCAATTCTTCCTTGTCACACTCACAACCTCTACACCAAGTTTAGTCCAAATCCGTCCACAACTTTTTGGGATATCTTGTTCACAAACAAACAGACAAACAGACGGGGGTGAAAACATAACCTCCATCCAACTTCGGTGGCAGAGGTAACTATATGGGTAGGAAAGGATGGGTGCCTGGTTATTGGTTGGGCAATCTGAACACGAAAAGTATTCTCACCGTGTTGCAGCCTGGACATGGTGCCCCATCTGGACCGTCTCCATTGTGGCAAGTTCTGTGACGCAGGCGAGTTCCACCTCCACATGGTGCGCTGCAGCTCCCCCAGGCTGACCATGGGGCCCAGGACACGGGCAAGGGACAGTGAGCACGTTCGTTACAAAACCTGGCCGAGGCACAAAAAAACAGGCAGTAGGGGAGGATTCAGGAGAGCGACGTGAAGAATTCCTTTATCTTACTGACTGCCTGATTCAATGGCCATCAGGATCATCAGCTGGGAATGGGTCCATCACCGAGGTTTCGACTCTTAGATTTCCTAACCCTTCCGAATAGTGGGTCCACAACCTTAGTTGAGACTTTTTTGTATGCATGTTTTTTCGAAACAAAGAGGAGGATATCAGAAAAGGAATGTGGAGACAAGAAAGGAAACTCACATTAAATTAAGGAAACACAATTAAAAACAGATTCCTGTTGTTATTGAACGGTCATCATGGAGTGGAGTGCACAGTTCAATGTACTGTATCGTAGTTACGGTCCATGGATCGACCCATAGGTTACCCATAGGCAGGATGGTTCATTTTGGCCAAAGCATATAAAGGCCTACCCACAACAAAATAATCAGCAGAAGACTTCTTCCAGTAACTCCAAAAAACGGTAATTACGCTCAGGCTTGCTTTCTTTTCCAGAAAAAAAAGAAACATGCAAATTAAGTACTGACTCTGCAATCCATGTGATGATTTCTAAGACACACACTGAGACAAACGACGTTGCAGGTGTGCGTGATGAAATATTTCTGATCACGTTATTATGCCTTACACTCAACTTGGGGAGACCGAAAGTAAATTGAGAAAATAAATGTGGGTAGTTAATTCCAGACCAGTTGCTGCTATTCCCTCCTTACTTCTCAGCCAAATCACATGATATCCTCACTTTTGTTGGACCCAAACAGCATCACAACCTCTCATTCCTTTCTCTTACTCCCCTGACACTCCTCCCCCTTACATTCCCAGATAGTGCAGTTGCGTGTGTCAGATCATCAACCGAAGCATGTGCAGCTGGACGCATACCGTAGTAGAATGCAGCAAGCAAGTAAAGGTAAACAGGGAAGATAGAGAGAGAGAGAGAGAGAGAGAGAGAGAGAGAGAGAGAGAGAGAGAGACAGACAGACAGAGACAGAGAGAGAGAGAGAGAGAGAGAAAAAAAAAATCATAAAGGTACTATCTTACATATACAGCAACGCTACAAATACACCGTGGTCACCAGGCCGCATATCTGTCACATATATCTGTGTTCTTATGTTATACCCAAAAAGGCAATGCTAGGCCTCGTACACTCACTCTTCAACAATAATGTCCACACTGAAAAGGTAAGTGCAAACCAGATTTACCGTAAGGTATCCCATAGCTTATTCAAATGCAAACCAGATATAATTAATATTTATAGTTGCCACTGCAGGTTCGCTTGCATTTGTCAAACTAAATATGATGTGTGGCCTACAACTCAAGACACTGCATTGACATCCCAGCTGCAGCGTTGCAACATTGGCCGAAGGCTGCAGCGTCTATAAGGACCTGGATTCTAAGCTTCTGGAAACTGAGCTCGTCCCAGGAAGAATTACATTGTCGAGAGTTAATTGGCTGTAAAAACCCACCTGGCTCACTTATGATCTTCAGGTAGGAGTTAAATTCACAGTAAGTCCCAGGATTGATGTGAAAAATACAAAGCAGTAATTGGTGTCACAAACTCCTCTCAAAGAGTAAAGGGAAGCAGTCATTGGTCACGTAGGATTACAATGGCTTTCAAGTCTATGTTAGCTCACAGACAGCAGTTTCAGTCGTACGACTCTTCAGCAAGACAAAGGTTAAGACAAAGACAATGATAAACAGACAAGCAAAAATAGGATGAAGAATAAGTAAACAAGAAGACGTCATGCGGAGCACGATACTTGCAAAATCCGACCCCCACCCCCAAGAAAAAAATTCCATTGATACAGCAAATTGTCCATTTCATCAAGATTAAATTCGACAATCTTGATCAAGGCTCTGGTCAACAGGTAGAAAAGTGACGATTTTTCAGATGAAAAATGATGATTTTGGAAGGTTGACCTTGAGTTGACCTTTGACCTTTTGACCTCAAATAGTTCGTTTCCCTATTTAGTGACAATGTGCAAATGCTGTTCAATTTTCAAGTCAATCAGATGAAAATTGAGGATTTTAAAAACTTGGCCTATGTTGACCTCAAAAATAGTTGGTGGTTGAATTCAGTGACCATATATGTAAATCCTCTTAGAATTTCAAGTCAATCAAATGAAAATTGGTGATTTTAGAAATTCGGCCTATGTTGACCTTTTGGCCTATGCTCACCTAAAATATAATTTGTGGTTGAATTCAGTGACCAGATATGCAAGTCATCTTCAAATTTCAAGTCAATTGGATGAAAATTGCTGATTTTAGAAATCTGGCCTATGTTGACCTTTTGGCCTATGCTCACCTAAAATATAATTTGTGTTTGAATTCAGTGACCAGATATGCAAGTCATCTTCAAATTTCAAGTCAGTCGGATGAAAATTGAGGATTTTAGAAATTTGGCAAAGTTGGTGACCTTTGGCCTATGTTGACCTTTTGACCCCAAAAACAATAGGCTTCTCAATTGGGACGACCTATACAACTTGGTGAAGTTTCGTGACGATCGGTTTAGAATTGTGACCTGTAGGCCGGTGACAGACAAACAGACAGACAGAACCACAAGCGCAACCGACCAATATACTCGAAAAATCTTGGATTTTGTAAGTAATGAGAGGATGTGGAAGAACGTAAAGCACCTTTCCTCACGGTTCTGCCCCACACAGACACGTCCTCCATGGCGCGGAGTGGGGTTGCTGCAGCTGCGCTGGCGCACACGGAAGCCGATAGCACACGAGGTAGAACAGCTGGACCAGAGGGACCACGGTGTCCAGCCGCCATCCCTATAAAAAGCACACGTATCGAGTGGTGCAATTCCGTAGATCATACCTGAAGCTCTCCTCGTCGTCTATGCCGATCCCGTGGATCATGGGACACACCTGGAGCAGTTCGAAACCTGCACGGTGTTCCCATTGCACGGCCGTCCGCCACAGCGGGGCTTCGGGTTATTGCACGACCTCTGCCGACACTTGCAACTCCCTGTGGCATCCCCGGCTGCCTGGTCGCAGAGACTCCAGCTTCCCCAGGGCCCCAGGCTCCCATCTCTCGTCAAATTTTGCACCTGCAATCATGTAGAAGTGGATAAATTAGACAAGTCTGATTCCTTAAGGACCAAGGAGTTGCGAAAGACATGGCCGTGAAGGAAACCACAACAGGTGAGGGCGAGACGACCGGATGTAAGCTGTAACACGTGCCCTTTTGCGGTTTGTTGTCAACGTATCCAATCACGTGACTGTTGTCGCGAAGGGGTGCACTAACCGGAAGTTACGTAGTTCCGCGGGCGCCTATTAAAGTGAAATATGCTTCAAGGTTGTACAAAAATGACAAATAAAATGTGTAATAAATAAAACGTCAGCTCAGTTAATGAAATGTAAAAAAGAAAATAAAGAAGAAGCTTGTTTCAACAAAAGATACTGCTGCACACAAACAAGTGCGGAGCCAAAAGATACAAGGACCTAATTCTGGCATCAAGTCCAAGGTTGGGCTGAGACAGAGCAGGTCGAGCTGGCCCTGAATGAAAAATCATCGCCGATAGGAAACCACGTTTTCTGGGATCACCTCCAAAGAACATTTGTGGAGAGAGAATTCAAAATTTGGACTCCATTTGCTGGGAATATGTGGAAATAAAATAATAGTCGAGTTCACGATGTTAACAAATATAATTTCGTTCAAACTTTGGGAGATTAGCAAAACTATACATTTTTGGAATATTCAGAGCATGGAGAATCTGAAAATCAATGTTGGCACAGACACCTGCATGGCCGCCATTTTGGATTTTCTAAATGGCCGCCATAAAATACATATTTTGCGCGATCTCGGCTTCTAGTCAACCTAGAGACTTAATTAAATATGCTAATCCTATGTTTTATGGGTCAAGGAATCCAATAAAGGCCTCAAAATAGTGCTCAGGATTATAGAAAAGCAACAAACAAAGGTAATTGAAAACCATTGTCTTTATATTTGTGATATAACTGTATTACATAATACATGATATTGCAAGTCCTTTGAAGTTATAGGTTGTTATAGGAAGTTATAGGTAGTATCAGATTGAACTATAAGTCCTATACACAGGATCTACGAGGTCTATACCGTTCAGGAATATGCTTTTACAGATCTTCATCACTGTCCTGAGTGTCATTTTCGCAAAGGTGTCTACGCAAATGTAAACATGAATTTTTGGATTCCTCATGCTCTGAATATTCCAAAAATGTATAATTTTGCTAATCTACCAAAATTTTGAACGAAAAAACATAGTGAACTTGACTATAAAGGCTAAAATTTATTTGAGGAGGACACAAGTGGTTTCGAAATAAGTCAGCTCGACTAATACTTTACAACCATTGATTTGGTGGTTGCCCTTCGTATCTGCAGAAGACCGTAGTTTAATCTGCTGTCAAGGAACTTCCAAGACCTGACCACTTGCAACCCGCAGTTCAGTTCGGGCAGGAATTTCTAACCCGCAGTTCAGTTCGGGCAGGAATTTGGAATTTGATCATGGTGTCGGAGATAACTCATTTACTCTTCACACAGGACACGGAAAACTTTAACGTCCAATAACTAATGCTAGCAGATGGGACACCCAGCCTAACGTCCATCCGTAAGACCCCGGCCCACCGCCATCTACCCAATCCATCCAGTTATCAAGCCTTTGCAAATCTTCACCTTATGGTTGCGCTTTCTTACCTGTGGGGGAAGCGGATGCTAATCACAGCACTACACAAGCGGCACTCCCACCCTACCTAATGTCAACCTCCATGCACAATCAGCCAGATATGGACTCACACAGGAACCCTCACCGGACATGCTGAAAGGTCTTGCTCCCAGTGCCCACCAGTGATGGCCGTTCCATCCTGCCATGCAGTACATAGGCGCAGTGCCGAGTCCCACCCACAGTAAGGGTCCCGGGCCTGCAGACAGGCACTGTGGAAGGTTGACACACGATGATTAAACTTGATTATCTCGGTGCAACTTAGAAAACTGTAACGAAGTAATTGATGCAGGGAGCTAATGATGAGCCATTCATACAGAAATGCTGAAGAGGTAAAATCAAACACTCACTGCAAATTCACCTGTGTGTTGTGTGCATGGTACAACGGGCGAGTGGGAGTCGTGTGACACCATTAGGTAACAATACGAGCAGGGCAGTGCCATCAGGAGCGAGACGCAGGCCCTGAATGTCGCCACTCTCACCCATCGCCACAATCTGCAACTCCTCAATCAAACAGGGTCTTCGCACGGTGTCAGGCCATGTCAGCACTTTCAACACCGATCCACTGTCTGCTCGTGAGAGACACATAGTGCGATATCTTTGTTTCCGAGTCACTACTCTGAGCTATAGTACAGTCACGTGAAAAAGTAAGTACACCCCATGTAAAGTTTTGACTTTTTCAACATATTTCAACATACAGCTATTTGATGTTCATTTCAACAATATTGATAGATAAAGGTGATATAATATAACAAATATCATGAAACATTTACATTTTGTAGTCCATTGTATAATTTAAATAAACATAAATGCAAATTTCGCATGTGGAAAAAGTAAGTACACCCTTGGCTCTAATAGGTGGTATTGCCCCCTTTGGCAGAAACAACCTCAAGAAGACGTTTCTTATAACTGTGTACCAGTCTCTGACATCGACTGGGATAAATTTTTGCCCACTCCTCCATGCAGAATTCTTTCAGCTGTGCGATGTATGAGGGGTTTCTTGCATGCACAGGTCGTTTCAAATCCCCCCACAACATCTCGATTGGATTTAGATCCCCCAGTAGGCACACAGACATTGGATCCACGTTGAATGAACGTCAAGAATCGACGTGGACCTGAGGTTGAAAACGAGTTGGATTTGCAAATTGGATCAACGTAATTTTTCCAACGTCGAAACAACGTCGAATAAACGTTGATACAATGTCACAACAATGTCATTTATTCGATTAAAAAATCAAGCCAAGCTGCCAACGGTGAAACAACATTGAATGACTGTCGGGTTTTGATGTAGGTATTAATGTGGTTGGGTTTTGGTTATCCGACGTCGCGACCTCATTCCAACCGTTATTCGACGTTGAAACAACGTCGTGTGCCCGCTGGGCCGGGCTTTGACTTGGCCATTCCAGAACCTCCATTTCTTTCTTTTCAGCCATTCCTTGGTGGATTTACTGGTATGTTTAGGGTCATTGTCATGTTGCAAGGTCCACCTTCGGTTGAACTTCAACTTTCTGACAGATGTCCTCACATTATCCTCAAGCACCCTCTGGTACAATGAAGAATTCATAGTGGATTCTATGATGGTGAGCTGCCCACGCCCTGATGCAGCGCTGCCCCAAACCATAATATTTCCACCACCATGCTTTACAGTTGGTATCAGGTTCTTGTGGTCAAATGCTGTCTTTGGTTTTCGCCAAACATGTCTTCTGGTACTGTGGCCAAATAGGTCTACCTTTGACTCATCTGTCCAGAGCACATTGTTCCAGAAATGCTGGTCTTTGCCTCAGTGTTCATTGGCAAACTTTAGTCTTGCCCTGATGTTCTTTCTGGACAGCAAAGGTTTCCTCCTGGCACACCTCCCATGTAGATCAAATTTGTGCAGCCTCTTTCTAATGGTAGACTCGTGCACTTTGACATGAACAGTGGCAAGAGCTACCTGTAGGTCCCGTGATGACATTCTGGGGTTCTTCGAGACTTCTTTCAGCATCTTGCGGTCTGCTCTGGGGCTGAACTTGTTGGGGCAACCTGGCCTGAACAAGTTGGCAGTTGTTTGGAATCTTCTCCACTTGTAGATGATCTTCCGGACAGTCGAATGATTGATTTCAAATTGTTTGGAGATCTTTTTAAATCCCTTCCCAGACTCGTCAGCATCTATAACCTTCTTTCTGAAGGCCTCAGAGAGCTATTTTGATCTAGGCATGGTGACGCCGCACACTTCAACAACAAAGAGCAAACCAAACTAAATGTCTGACGTTTAAATAAGACAGGTTCCTCCAAGATCCTCTCTGACGATGTTCTAATCATTTTCACCTGAGCTGGTGCCCCTGATTCTAATTTTAGGTATTTAAAGTAGTGATAAATGTCGGGGTGTACTTACTTTTTCCACATGCGAAATTTGCATCTATGTTTATTTAAATTATACAATGGACTACAAAATGTAAATGTTTCATGATATTTGTTATATTATATCACCTTAATCGATCAATATTGTTGAAATGAAGATCAAATAGCTGTATGTTGAAATATGTTGAAAAAGTCTAAACTTTACATGGGGTGTACTTACTTTTTCACGTGACTGTACATCATGAACATGAATTGCATGAGAAGAGACAACAATGGATTGTTTTGTAACCAGGGTTGTTTTTTTAACTGCTCTTCTTCTTCTTCTTCTTTAGTATGCAGAACATTGCTGCATGTGGCATGATTTTGCTGCAAGCATAACTGCTGCTGATGCAGTGTACCCTTTTGGTTACGGCAGGAATTTGGAATATGTTCATGGTGCCGGGGATAGCTTGCCTACTCTTCACGAAGGACACCATGAGATCTTTAAGGTCCACCTACTAATGCCAGCAAATGGGCCACCCAGTTTAACATCCATCCGAGGGACACATTGATGAATCACCCTGCCTGCGAAACACCAGGGTGGTAGTTTATAGCTAAGTCGGGATTCATACCCAGGCTCAACTGTTCAGACGTGAGTGTGCACACCTCTAGTTTATCCGACCAGTCCATTCAACTGCCGAAGGAATTGACTGCTTTGTGGGTTTAGAGTTGTGCACCATTTGGACTTGGACATCTCGGAAAAAAACGTATACTCGGAACAAATCAATTTGTGGATATTAAATGCGCAGGTATCAACAAATCATGACGGCGGTGCCTCGGTTGTAAAAATGCAATTGCCTCCCAAACTATTATTTGATGCGTATTTTTCAACTCGAGCAAACCGAAAACATTAACCTCCGGTAACCTGGCTTACAGACGTTCACAGATTACTATTGGAATTTCATTCCAGCTCTGAACTGATGACCACGGCATACAATTACATCACAATGGAAATGACACTAAAGGACCGAGACAGTTGGTAGCATACCGGTGGCAGTAAAGATAACGTGTAGTGTCTCTCCACCCGAGCTCCTCAGCACATCCACAGCCAGGTGGCTGAGGCTCTGACCGAGCTCCATGACGAGTGGATCGAAGAGAGGCTGGATCGTTTCCTCCTTGAGCAGCAAGCGCTGGGCATCCACAAGGCTGAGCTCTGTCAGTTTCGTGTTTGGTCCTTCTGTGACCGTCCCACACTGCAGGTGAGGATGAAATCACCGTATATCCCCATTCCACATGATAACATCACACTGTATACATAGGATTTGTCTACAGGTATGATCAAAACTTATATCGAATGCATTAGGAAGTCTGCGGTAACTGTTGTAATCATCTATATGGTTGACTGAGGTAGTAGTACCGTAATAGTTGCTTCATGCGGTTGATGTGATTTGGAAGCATATTTCTGACCTGGAAAGTCGGGTTTGGATTAGGACTGTGCAACCAGGGACCACGAGATGCGTCTTGCGTGAGGAAGTCTCCTGCAAAGGCCTGAGAGATGCTGCTCATGCTGTAGATGCAAATGGCCGAGGACCTCAGGTCTCCTCTGTACAACACACCCAGGCACGCATAGACTTCAGTTAGACATATTAAAAACTGAAGGCACCTTCCTCTACTCCCCTTGGCTCATGAGATCATGTACTCTTGAAAGTTTGTCTCCCTATTTAATGAATGGTCTTCAGAGATCCACCAAGGTGCTACCACATGTGGCCGTTTCATCAAGCAGATTGATATGGCCAGAAATCCACCATCTCTTCCACGAATTGGCCGTCACTTAATGACATAGGGACTCACTTTTCAACAAACTACTATTCTCAACTACGCATCCATCTCTGTTGATCTGCATAAAATAAGCAACTGGTCATCTACGTGGAACAAGTCGTTTAATGGAAGAAAGACCCATATTCTCAAATCTGCATTGGTCTTCACGGCCTTGTAGCATACCTGCCTGCTGTACTGCTTGAGCATTAGGTTTCCTTTCACCAAGCCCAGATGTACTTGGACCAGGGTGGGGGATTATAGGTTCGTTATTGTTATTGCCAAATAATACTAATATTATTATTGTATTAATATTACTAGTATTAATTAATATATGCTTTGTTAAAATGTTATCATTGTTTTTGTTGTTTCTTTTGTAATTAGAATGCTATGATGTGGAAGGACCTATTGAGCTGCTCAATACACCTTAACATGGCATGCGTTAAAAACATGGGAATTCTTTCGGATTATTTGTAATTGTTTAGCCTAATCAGCTCAGGAGATCATGACGATCATTTTGATGTGTCACGTCCCACATCAGAAAGCTCCGGTAGAACCCCACAAATAACATGCCACACACACGCACACCCCTCATGCATATGTAATAGATAGAGCACGGTGAAGCAACCATTGATTGGCAACAGTTGTGCAAGAATAGACGGGCCTCATGGCCTGCATATACTTTCCTTATAAGGGAACTCATATTATTATTCTTTAAAACGGCTCTTTACTTGCCCGTGGAACTGTCTGCCGGAGTAGGTTTTATAAGCTCTTACAGGATTTCAAGTCTGCTGCCCTACACCAGCTCATGGACTTTCCTTTCCCGTTGCCACTATACTGAGCTCTACGACAGCTTCTGAAACCCATTCCTCATCGTTCTCCTATCATTTCCACGACGTGAAGGAAAAAGGAAGATACTGGTGTACATCAGTGTTCATTCACGTGAATTACAAGGACATCAATAGAGAGAGGACAACTACATACACGTATAACATATGGGATTTGAACCTGGATTCCCAGCATCGTGGGCGACCGGTTCAGATGGGAACATTAAACAGGCTGGCCCAAGCCTATCCACTAACTCTATTTACTCTCTCTGTCCATTTACTCCTACCTCGTCTGAAATTCCTTTCTCTCTTATCCATCCGACTCCACCGTCCATTTTCTCCAGTATCCTCCCCCTCTAGGTTTACACATTTTAATTTCTCTCAACAACTCCCCTCAACCACGGCTCCCTCTCCTCCATTTTTGTTTGAAATATCCTCTTCGAAGGCAACATATTGCCATCCTCACCTGTCATTGCCCTTGAACTTTTTTGTCACTTATAATTTCCGTTGAGCACAGACTGCAACAGTACACTTAACGTTAAAAGTGATAACAACTGATAAACGTGACCAAACATGGGGATACCACTCAGTGGTGTGATGGTTAGAGCATCCGCTTTGAGTTTAGGGGTCGATGGCTCGAATCTCGGCCAAGTCATACCAAAGACCAACAATGGTACATGATGCTTCCTTGTTTGGGATAAATGGCCTCCTCCTGCATTGAAGTTCCTTGTGAGGGAACCTGTATTACTACAGATGCTTGTGACTATGTTTGGAATAACTTTTGTTTGGTGCTGGTCGTATCACAGGATTAGATGGGTTTCAACCCAAGGAATAAAAGGTCCTTCATGATCCACTATGCATTCTGTGATAGTTGTGGTGGAGGTGGTGGCCCAGCCTTTTTTTTTACAGTGCGTCAGGGCCTCAAGAAAAGTTGAGTGGTTACGGAACAATCCTGAATAGATCACCACTCCATCACGAGGTGCAGCCATGGGAACTGAACCCACCCCAGTGACGACAATGCAACAAAGCTTTAGCCACTTCACCAAGAAGCTGCTCACAGTGATAATGATCCAAATTATTTTGTGATTTATGAAGACAGTCAAAAAAACAAAGCATGGTATGTGTCACGCAGCATGGCTGCCTGTTCTGAAACGACCGGTCATGTACACAGCTTACCTGCCTCCCGTGAAGAGACCGTAGAGAAGGCCAGAGCTGGGCAGCAAGACTGCAGCCCTGAGCTCTGAGAAGCCGTGGCTATTAGATCCTGGTGCACGGCACACCAGTCTTGCCTTGCTAAATGTCGTCCACGTATCTTCGAGCAGAAAGTGGCCACCCACATCGTTACGGCAAAGGCGCGCGATGCGCGAAGCTACCCCGGTCCCGTCTCCGCAGGCTTGTAGCTCCATCGCAGTCTCGTGAAACAGAAAGAAGATGAAAGGACCGGACTCGAATGCCGACACAAAAGTCGGTTCTGGAAGGTTGGATAGATGCGGATGGTTGAAATGTTGCATATGAACACACAAGTTAAAAAGGCCTCCTTCAAGAATTTTGACAACTGTTCCCTGTTATGCTCACCATTCAGCCAGCGTGAGTTATATTGTGCTGTGCGTAGAGAAGGTGAGCCACCCAGGCTGCGATAGATCGCAGGGTCTCTGCCTGCAAAGTCTATCGCCGTAGCGACATACACTTCTCCCCGTTCCGTCGACAAAGCTGCCAAGCTCTGGCTTGGGTCGTATGGGCAGCGAGCCACCCCATTGATCCTCTTGAGTTCAACGCTCACGTTCTGACGCTGAAAAGATTATTGAGGAAGAGGAAAGTTGAGGGTTTAAAGTTAAAATTAAAAAGGAGCTGAGGGGGCAATGTGTTCATGCTAAGGAAACAGAAAAACTAGAAAACAATACCGACATTATGAACGTTGCTCTAATTTGTATCATTAAGGCAGTAACTGCCACATGGAATATGCTAGGTATCCCAGAAAATAGTACCATAGACACACCATGTGTGTTCATGATATTCTGAACGAGCTTTTTCATTGTTACTCATCCGATCCGATGTACCACACCCTGTGATACAGAGCGTTGGTTCTGCTGAAACAGCTTCTAGGCCTGGGGTCATGCTGGGCAGTTGGCCATCCATCTTCCAGCAGTAGTGAGGGCAGGAATTTGCAATTTGTTATTGATGCCCGGCAATAGCTCACCTACTCTTCCGCGAAGTACACCATGGGATCCTTAATGTCCACCAAATAATACTGACAGACGTGACACTCCGTTTAACGCCTGATCTGGCCTGATCTGGCTTCCTGCGAAACACTGGGCTGCCAGTCCATAGCTGGGTCAGGATTCTAACCCAGGCTAGACAGCTTAAAGTCGAGTGTGCGTACCTCTAGGTCAGCCTGTCGGCCTTGTTACTCATCATATGATTTCATAAACATATTCACTTGGGTGGTGTCTCCACCTTGGGTGGAATCTCCCTCGATGAAGCTAACTCTGAGGGCCTTTCACTCACTCACCGCAGGCAGGTTGGTGGTCTTTCTGTCTTCTACCGACTCCTCTCCGGTCTTGCTCCTCCAGCTCTCTCTGGGCTCTGTCCCCCAAATATTCCTACAGGTCGCACAAGATCTGCCTGCAACCCTCTTATGGTGAAACTGCCAAAATCAAGACTTTCTGTTCACCTTCACTCCTTCATCCCTCTTTTCTCCCGCCTCTGAAACAAACTCCCTCAATCTCTTCAATCCCACTCCTCCCTCCAGGTCTTTAAAACAGCTGTTCACCACCATCTCTTATCTTCCCCCATCCAAAACCTTGATCTTTTATACCTCTGTTAATTCACCCCAGATCCACTTTTTTGAAATACCGACTTCTTTCCTCTAAGTCCTAGCAGTGTCCATGTGTTTTCTACCTCTCCCACCCCCACCCCCCTTCCCATGCCTCCAACCCCAAAGCCCTCTCCCTCCCACAGATCTCCCGATGTCCCTGCTCTCAAATTTGTACTTGTGTGCTTCCCCCTCTCCCCATCTTGTCTCCTGCTACCTTTATTTTGTCTTATGTGTCCGTTTGTTTTTTTTTGTCATTAATGTTAGGTCTTACATGTTCGATCTTACATTACAATGTTCGATCTTGTATACAAGAAAATATACAAACTTCCCTGTATGATAAAGATAGAATAATGAATGATTGAATGATCTGAATCAAATTAAAACAGAACAAATAACCCAGTGGCAATTAATACACAGAATACGTTTATTTGTGTTTGTTAATGGGGCAATGGTGATTGAGGTCTTGTTTTCATTGCAAGACATGTTTTACTAGCATGCAGCCATGATCAGCACCATAGCGAATCAAGCCACCGGGGCCTGGCGGAGAGGGGCACAGCTGCAGAATCACTCGACGGTGGCACCACTCTCTTCCAAAAACACTCTGGCTCTAACCTGAGGCAATAACCCCATCGCTATACCACTAACCCCAGTGGAAACTTTATCCACATGCCAAAAAGCTGTAAACACCCATTAATTATAACCTTGGTCAACAACTGGATCCTTAGCCTCAGACAATCATCCACAGCCTATTGGTGGTCACTTATTGTACACCGAGGATTACCGCAGGCATTATCATCATCGCTAATCGTAGGTTTAAACAATAACCGGAGCCCAAGATCCGAGAGATGACAAAATTGCTGTGATGCCAAGTTTCGTTACAATTTGTGGGATAAAAACGTTTTTTGACCTGGAACAAGAAAATGAGGAAGTGTAAAGTTGGAATCAGTAAATACTTTTCAATCCAAGCTACCTTGCGGTAAAACGGGATTCGTGCAATCTTTTACAAGCTCGTATCTGTTTGTCCCGCTGGGAAGGTTTCCAACATCGCCACCATAATAATACGTAATGAATAATAATATGTAATAATAACAATAATAATTCCCTTACAAGGAGCTTGAACAAAGGAGGAGGCCATGAGGCCAACAAGCCTATGTAATGGTCACCAACCTATGTTTTTTTGCCCATTCTCTATCATTTTTCAATGCTTAGCATCAAGAAGAGAAGCTGACTTTTTTAATTGTTCGAACCTCCAACCTCCCAGACTCAGACGCTCTAACTATTACACGAGCGAGTCTGGTGCGAATTTGATTACAGGGGCGCCAATTTGATTAATGCACCTGCATGAAGAAGTAAATGTATTTTATTTGCCAGATGGAGGGCGCCCCTTGAAATGAACTTTTCTAGAGCATCCC
>NW_027617702.1:42500-101583 GCF_964187855.1 Myxine glutinosa
AGAGGAAGGGCCAACCGTGGTGGTTGGTCGACGTCCACGTGCGCCGGCTTGAGGCGGTCCACCGAAATCCAGTCCGACCTGCCGCCGACGTCGATGACGAAAGACTTGTCATCCCGTCGCAGGACCCGGAAGGGTCCGTCATACGGCGGCCGGAGTGGCCCCCGGTGTGCGTCATGACGCACAAAAACGTACTCCGCTGTGCAAAGCGCTGGGGGGACGTTGGACTGCTGGGGGCCACCGTGGCGGGACGTTGGCACGGGAGCAAACCGTCGGGCGGCCTCCTGGAGGTCCGAGCGCTGGCGAGCTGCGGACCAGGGACTGGTAGCGTCGGGCACGAACTCGCCCGGGACGCGTAGCGGCTGGCCGTAGACGAGCTCGGCGGTGGACGCCTGGAGGTCCTCCTTGGGGGCCATGCGGAGGCCGAAAAGGACCCACGGCAGCCGTTCGGCCCAACCGCCGTCCTGAAGGCTGGCCATGAGCCATGGAGCAGTGAAAACGCTCGCACAACCCATTGGCTTGGGGGTGGTAGGCCGTGGTACGGTGGAGCTTGACCCCCAGGTTGTGGGCGACCGCGCCCCACAGCTCGGAGGTTAACTGCGGACCGCGGTTCGAAGAGATGTCCGCCGGTGCGCCGAAGCGGGTGACGCAGGTGGCGATGAAAGCCTGCGCCACGTCGGCGGTGGTGGTGGAAACGAGGGGAACGGCCTCCGGCCACCTGGTGGTCCTGTCCACCATGGTGAGCAGGTGTGTGAAACCTCGTGATGGGGGAAGGGGGCCCACCAGGTCCACGTTGACGTGGTCGAAACGCCGTTCGGGCACGGTGAAAGGTGCCAGCGGGGCCTGGGTGTGGCGTTGGACCTTGGCCTGCTGGCAGGCCATGCAGGCGTTGGCCCAATCGCGGACGTCCCGTCGAAGTCAGTGCCAGACGAAACGCGCCGACACCAGCTTCTGGGAAGCTTTCCGGCCCGGGTGTTAAAGGCCGTGGAGGGAGACGAAAACACGGCGCTGCCAGGTAACGGGCACGACGGGGCGAGGATGGCCTTGGGAGACGTCGCAGAGCAGGACAGTGTCCGCGAAGGGGAAGTCGGCCAGGCGGAGGCCCGTGTCCGCCGCCCGGAGGGCTTGCACCATGGTGTCGGTGGTCTGGTCGGCCGCCATAACCGCGAAGTCCAAGCCGAGGTGGACTGCGTTCGCGCTGGCCCGAGAAAGACAGTCGGCCACGGCGTTGTCTTTTCCGGCGACGTGTCGGATGTCCGTGGTAAATTCCGACACGGCGGAGAGGTGGCGCTGCTGGCGGGCCGACCACGGCTCCGTGACTTTGGCCATTGCGTAAACCAACGGCTTGTGGTCAACGAAAGCCGTGAACGGGCGGCCCTCCAGGAGGTGGCGGAAATGGCGAACGGCCAGGTATAGACCGAGGAGCTCGCGGTCAAATGTGGTATATTTTAGCTCGTTCGGCCGGAGTTGCCGGCTAAAAAAAGCGAGTGGCTGCCAAACCCCGTTCACCCATTGTTCGTGTACGGCGCCCACCGCGTAGTCGGAGGCGTCCGTAGTGAGGGCGATGGGAGCGTCGAGCACCGGGTGAGCCAGCAGCGTTGCGTCGGCGAGGGCCAGCTTTGCGCCTGTGAATGCAACGTCCATGGCTGCGGACCAGACGACGTCATGCTTGGCCGGCTTGCCCCGGAGGGCTTCGTAAAGGGGCCGCATGAGCTGAGCAGCGCGGGGCACGAAACGGTGGTAGAAATTCACCATGCCGAGGAACTCCTGCAGTGCCTTGATGGAGCGGGGATGCGGGAACTCGGTGATGGCCTCGACCTTGGTTGGCAGTGGCACGGCCCCGTTTCTGGTGATGTGGTGGCCCAAAAAGTCAACGGCCGTCGTGCCGAAGTGGCATTTGGCCGGGTTGACGATTAAGCCGTGCTCGCTGAGGCGCCCGAACAGTGTTCGGAGGTGGAGGAGGTGCTCGGCCCGGGACGTGCTGGCGACGAGGATGTCGTCCAGGTAGATGAAGAGGAATGGCAGGTCGCGCAGCACGCCGTCCATCAAGCGTTGGAACGCCTGGGCCACGTTCTTGAGGCCAAACGGCATTCTCAGGAATTCGAACAGGCCGAACGGCGTGATGACGGCCGTTTTTGGGATGTCGGCCGGCCTGACAGGTACCTGGTGGTATCCCAGTATTAGGTCAACTTTCGAGAAAATGACGCACCCCGCCAAATGGGCGGAAAAGTCCTGGATGTGCGGGACCGGATACCTGTCAGGGGTGGTAACGTCGTTGAGGTGGCGGTAGTCGCCACATGGGCGCCAGCCACCCCCCGGCTTCGGCATGATGTGCAGTGGCGAGGCCCACGCGCTATCGGAGCGCCGCACGATGCCGAGGTGCTCCAACGAGTCGAACTCGGCTTTTGCCACGGCGAGCTTGGCCGGGTCGAGGCGGCGGGCTCTGGCGTAGACCGGCGGGCCCGTAGTTGGTATGTGGTGCTCGATACCATGTCTCACTGCGATGGCCGAAAACGTCGGCCGCGTGAGGGCCGGGAACTCTGCGAGCAGGCGAGCGAACTCGTTCGCCGCCGGGAGGGCGCATGCTAGTTCGGTCGGCGCGGAGCTGCTCATCGTGCATGCCAGGGAGCTGAAAGTCTCGGCGTTGACAAGGCGACGCCGTTTGACGTCGACCAGCAGCCCGTGTGCGCAGAGGAAGTCGGCGCCTAGCAAAGCCATGGGCACGCTCGCCGTCACAAAGGTCCAATTAAAGCGCTGGTTGCCGAAGCAGAGGGTGACGTTGCGTGGGCCGAAGGTGCAGATGGCCGATCCGTTGGCAGCGACCAAGGAGGGGCCGCAAACGGCGGTCTGCCTGTCCTGCTCGGAGGCGGGTATGACGCTCAGTTGGGCGCCGGTGTCACAAAGGAAACGCCGCCCGGACGCTTTGTCCTTGATGAAAAGCAAGTTGCCCGAGTGGCCGGCACTCATGGCTGGTAATGAACGCCGGCCTGGCCGTTTCCCGACTTGCCGAAAGTGCACGGGGGTCGGCATGTCCGAGCCTTGTGTCCGAACCTGGCGTGGTAATAACACCATGCCTGGTCAGGTGGAGGCCCCGGCCGTGATGTTGGAAGCGGTCGGCGCGGCGTGGCAGCCGCCAGTTGCACCGGCAGTTTGGCCTCCAACCGCACCGGGCGCTCGGGCGGCATGGGCGTCGCCTCGGACGGTGGCGGGCTCCAGGTAGCCGCCCCGATGTGCTGGCCTGCCAAGGAGATCTTGTCGGCTTCACTGGCGAGGGCACGGGGATCCGTGATCTGCGTGCCTGCCAGGGCGAAGCGTACCTGGCTAGGCAGCTGGCGGAGGAACAGCTCTCGGAAAAGAAAATCCGGGGAGTGCTCACCGAGCAGCGAGAGCATGTAGTCCATTCGCTCGGACGGACGCGTGTCGCCGAGCTCGGGCAGGTCGAGCAGGCATCGTGCGCGTTCTGCCGGTGAGAGGGCGAATGCGTCGAGGAGGAGCGTCTTGATCGCGCCATACTTGTCAGCGGCTGGCGGGTGCTGGAGGAGGCCCAGGGAGCGGGCCGCGGTGGCGGAGCCGAGTGCCGCTACCACATGGTGGAAGCGGGTGTCGTCGGCGGTAATGCCTCGCAGGGCAAACTGGGAGTCCGCCTGGGCGAACCAAACCACCGCGTGAGCCTCCCAGAAGGTAGGCAGTTTAAGGGCAACTGCCGTGTCCATGTCAGGGGTCACCAATGAAGGAGCTGTGCTCCTACGCGAGTTGAAAGGATTGACGTGACAAAAGACGGGAATTCATCCGAGTTTCTTTATTCAGCAAAACCAAACTCGGGTACTCTGAAAAACCCGTTTATCGGGCAGCAATATATATATGCAATCAAACATGGCGAGAGTGGGCGTGCCCGGGCGGCCTGGGCGAGCCCGGGAAAGGCAAGTCTGGACATGCCCGGGAAAGGCGAGACTGAGCATCTCCGGGCGGTCTGGGCGAGCCCGGGAAAGGCAAGTCTGGACATGCCCGGGAAAGGCGAGACTGGGCGTCTCCGGGCGGTCTGGGCGAGCCCGGGAAAGGCGAGTCTGGACATGCCCGGGAAAGGCGAGACTGAGCGTCTCCGGGCGGTCTGGGCGAGCCCGGTACAGTGATCGCTCCCTGGTTGCGTCTTCGGCAGGTGTAAGGCGATTGTGTATGCTCACTGCTCAGCGGCAACCGCTACAACATCTACATTTAATAACCCGCAACAATTTATTTAAACTGAGTATCTTTCATACAAGCCACATCTCCAATGGTTCTGGTTTGGACCATCTACATATTACATTTTCAGGGAGAGTTTGGGGGATTGAGGGGAATAAAAAAATAAAAAAATAATAAAAAATAAAAAGAAATTAGCCGGAAGAATGTATGAGGAAGAAGATTTGGGGATCTCTGCATGTACAATATGTATAATATGTTCCTCAACTATTGGCGGAATTGGGCTGAAAATCAGCTCCCAGTTCTGCGAGATCAAAACAAGTAAACAACCAAAACTCATGTTCTCCCAAGAGCGGATCATTACGGTGAACCTGATCTCAAAATCAGACACGATTGGAGAAATTTGAAAAATTTGGCGAGATCTGCTGAAGCAACCGCCGCATAAACATGGCGGCATTGTGAAAATGGAAATGCACATGTGTTATACGTGATGGCCGTGTGGGACCTGGCACTTCATGGTACACGTACCTCGCTCTTGCCTTTGATGTAACAGGATTCCTGCGTCGCACGATCACAGCCCCATTCCGTGACCTGCACCATGGAGTAAAATCCAACATTGTCATCCATATAGTAATAAAATCAGCGGAAATAACAACCTTCATTATTTTCAAAATTTTACCCTCAAATCTTCTCCATTACCAAATTTGGCGTCAGTCTAGTAAGAGGCATCAACTGGTAAAAGGGAAGAACTATTTTTGTTGGTGAAGGTTAGTGTTGACCTGCGTCCACGGAAAGGTAGAACAGCGGATGAAATCAACAGGATGTCCATTGATGTAAGCTAACTGCCATGGGAAGCAAGGAGAAGCTGACATTTTTGGCGTTAACCTTTGGTCGGAGCAAAATATTTTGCTCTGATGAAGGGTTCATGCCTGAAATGTCAGTAAAAGGGAAGGACTCACTCATTTACACCTGCGCAAAAGGTATGCCGTTTAGAGCTTACTCAGTCTTATCCCTCCAATTCCCACACCAACAGTGAAATCTTGAGGCCAGGTACCTAGCTGACCTACTTTATCTCTTGCCAGTGGACATGCTTACATAATGCACACCCACGTAGGCCTAATCCCAGCAGGTCCAGTGCGCACGTACCAACCGAGAACTAAGCATGGGACACGTGCCGCCATGCAGGGGAGGTGTGTGCCACGGGTTCAGTTGGGACAGGCACAGCCACAGGGGCCTTAGCATTCCTGTGTGGGGCCGCCAGTGTCAGCCACAACATTCCATACAAGCTGACGACTCCACTGGATTTGTCAGCATAGAAGAGGAACAAATCAATTCTCTTCACCTTTCATACTGAGAATCATCTTCTTCAGTCTCAATTGCTCAATCACTTCTTCATTGCTTCTCCTTTGCATATTAATTATTTGTAAAAACAGAAGAGGGTGGATGGGAGAGTTTCCCTGACAGGCCCATAATTCAATGAATAGCCGGAAATTTAACTGCAAATACCACAAATGTGCCTCGCCACAAATTGCATACACCAAAACCCCCAAACAACTCCCATGCTCATCAGTGGAGTTTTTAATGAGGTCCTGGGTTTATCAAAACTACCATTATGGCAAGTCAAGAGCACAGAGGTCCTCTAATACTGGCCAGCTGAACATATTAGAGCGAAGAAAATAAAATAACAAACAATGTCACGAGGATTTAAAAACATCTTAAGCACCTGGCCAGGCCTATATTTCAAAGTGATTTGTGCTTGTCAGACAAGTTGCAGCACATGGACACCCAAACCGTTCTGCACCTTAGGGCATGAACATGGAACAACACCTCCCGACCTTATCCCGATCTTACCCCACCTCTGTCCCACAAACCGCACCCCTCTTCCCGAACAACCCAAGCTCCGACACCATATCCATCCGATTGAGTTCCTTTTCATTTATACATCTCACATAGAGATACACTTACCCCTTACCTGGCAATAAAATACTTATTGCCTCTATAGTCAAATGTAGGCCATCCTTCGGCCGCAGCCAACCCATGGAAAGATTTCGAATGTGGTCACCTGTATATTTTTAAGGTCTGACAACTGGACAATGCAGAGGTGGCCTTTGAGCTGTCTAGTCTGGGTTTGATTACCGACCCGACTATAACCTTCCCCCTTCTCATCTGTTATCGGATTGCCCGTGGACATTAAAGATCCCACGGAGTTTCCCGACAAAGAGTAGAGGCGAGTTTTCACTGGTACTCCAGCGAAATTCCAGGTGGCTGCCTAAACCAGCTACAGGTAAACATCAGGCCTGGCCAGGTGGTTTGTTAAAAAAAATAAAAAATGAGGCCAATCCTACATCCGCTCCATCAGACACCACGCACACACTAAAAATGGGACATGGCGTAATACGATGATGATGCCCACTTCTGTACATGTTCTAAACTGGCTGGAAAAGCTGGAAAAGCTGATGAAGCTGGAAAAAAGCACCAATAGGAGCATTTTTAGTGAGCCCGTAACCACATGGGCGCAAATCCCTGGGCCTTTTGGAGAGAAAAAAAAGGATTTCTTATCAACCACTTCTCCAATCTCTGAACATAATGGGTAAATGTCATTATGTTCAGACCTAGGAGTCTACCTGTCATCATCGGCGAACTATCAATTCATTCCGGAACTATCAATTCATTCCGGAACTATCAATTCATTCCGGAACTATCAATGTTGGTGTTAGATATGAGGAGTTCTGTTTGAATCGGATGAATGATGTACTTCCTGTTCTTCATGGGATCGCCCCGTCTCCAGAGGGGCAGCGTGAATGCATCAACATGGCCCCATGATGGAGAACATGGTATTTGAACTCACAAATGTCTATAAGAACCCACGGACACTCACTTTAATCAAAGCAGTGACAAATCCTGTAATGACAGTGTGGACGGAGATGGTCTAGGCGCGTGTGCGTTTAACTGCACGTTGAAGTTAAAATGAGGTCGGGTTAGCAGAAGGTGTGGGCATCCCTGTAATCAGCACTCCACAGCCAATACGCCTGGGCAAGCTCAAACTGCAACCGAAGCTGGGAAGAGGTGCTTTGTACAGCCGGGGAATGCCGGGGCCCAACTCTCATAGAGACCTCATGCTCTCGTGGGATTATGCCGAAAGCAATACAAGCTGGGCACAACAGGGACAAGCAATGTGTGGACCAGTGTATGTTCTGTTGAATGGTGTATGTTGTGTGGACTAGCACCTGCTTTGTGAAGGTGTACGCTTGTGAAGAGTGTGAAGAAGTTAATGTGCCAGGTGAAGAATGATGAAAAAAAAACATACTGAATCAAGGCTTGTTAAAGAGCTGGACGGTAGAATGGATCAGGAGCAACGGGACAAAAAGAACAGCACAAAGAGAAGAGGGAAACACACCAGCAGGGCTGAGGGAGAAAATAGACGGAGATGGACAACAAGGGATGTGCAGGTAAGGATGAGGGGCAGGGAAAAATGCAGGGGGTGGACAATTTGGACATCAAGGCAAAAACAAAAATTTGGGAGAAGGGAGGCAGGGGGTATTCATTTTTTGGATGGGGAATGATCTGAGATGGTGTCTTGAAGACCTGCAGGGAAGAACGAGATGGAAGAGAATGTGGAAGTTGGTTCCACAGGTGGGGAAAAGGAGAGACAAACAAGTGCAGGTGAGCAGTCATCTTGAATTGAGGGAGTTTCACCGGAAGAGGGTTGACGGTGGACCGTGTGTGCCTGGCAGATACCCTTGGGAGAGTGGGAAGGGGGAGCACAATGCATTGAGTGGCAGAGGGTACAAGAACAGAAAGGAGGCATAAGAAGACAGAGAGACCACCGACCTGTCTGTGATGGCAAAGTGATAGTCCCATATAGACTCAGCTGCTTCATGATGAGGTTCATGCACTGTAAGAAGAATGCGATTATGTTCAGGTACCGTGTGAAGAGTGTGATGAAGAGCAGGCTACATGAGGAGGAGCATGGTGCATTGTGAAAGACAAGGAGATCATTCTCAGGTTGAAAGTATCAATCTTCCATAAACCTAGACGTTGTGTACAAAAATAAAATCGGAGCCTCATATAGGGTGTTGAGCAAAGAATTCTACTCAAGAGTATGATGCATGGTGAATAATAATAATAATAATAATAATAATAATAATCTAAGTGAAAGTCTGTGTGCATGTGTGTGTGTCTCCTCCATAAATTCAAAACCATGAAGCCGAGTGGCCTCAAACTTTGCATGCATACTTATTGAACTCCTAGAGAGTGCATAAATCACCGGATTATTACACCGCCATTTTGTTACGGCCTATTCAAACATGCATGCCTTGCGTTGGAAACACGATCTACAAACACCAATAAAATTTTACAATGTAAATCTGAATGTAGATTTGAGGTTCAGATGCCATACACCAAATAAGTGTCGAAATCTGGAGTGAAATATGAAAAATTTAAGACATTAATGATTCTTATAACGAAGTGTATACATTTTACTAAGCTTTAAGCAGGTCTGTCCTTTCTCTTTCTCCATATTGCCAAATCATTAAACAACTTTTTCTACTGTTCCAACAATTATATTGAGTGAAAAAATGATTAAGGAATTTGCCCAAAGTGTAACTTTATTGAGTGCAACGAAAAAAAATTAACCATCAGGGTTAACATGAGGGAAATTTCCAGAGTTAGGAAGGCAAAATAAATCAAATTTAAGATTGAATTAAAATAACGTGGCCCTGCTCCCTCCTCCTGCTGTAGTCTATTTAATTTATTTATTTCCTTTAAAAAGAAGAAAGTACATCTATTGACAAACAACAACAAACAAACAAACAAAGACAAACAACAAAAAACAAAAACAACAAATCGACAAAATTTTAGCTCTTTCACGAGCCTCGATTCAGTATACAAAAAAAGAAAAAAAAAAGCCTGTTTCAAGGTAAACCTTTGGGGTTTTTGTTTTGATGTACTTCGTGTGTGTGTGTGTGTGTGTGTGTGTTGCGACTGCGCACGGTCATTAAGCATACCATATCATTGTTTTGCTAACCTCTCCCCCCCCCCATCCCATCCCCTCACCTTTCTCTCCTTTTTTTCTACCACACCCCTCTATGTCGCTCCCCACCCTTCTCTCTCTCTCCCCCACACACCCCTTCTCTCTCCCCACCCCCCTTTCTCTCTCTCTCTCCCCCACCCCTCTCTCTCCCACACCCCTTCCCTCTCCCCACTTCTCTCTTTTTCTCCCCCACCCCTCTTTCTCCCTCACCCCTTTCTCCTCTCCCTCTCCCCCACTCCATTCCCGTTGCCCGTCCACTCCCCCTCCTTCCCCCCTCCCCTAATATTCCTGTCACAAAACGACAATGCATTGCCTGGCAATACAGTGTACCTTTGCTAGTAAAAAATAATAATAATATTTTACTTCCACGGAACTTCAACACAGGAGGAGGCCATTAGGCCCATCAAGCCTGCAGAATGGATGCCAACCTACGGTTATTTCTCCGTGCTCTGTCTTTTGCAAATGCTGAGCGTCAAACAAGGAAGCAGCACGTACCATTTCTAAAGTCTTTGGTTAATTCGGTTGGGGTCCGGTTCGAACTGCCGACCTCCCAGACCCAGTGGGCATTCTCACCATTATGCAACCCAGTGTGGTTGTGTTGTATTCGCTTTTGAATGTTTGTCGAGTTTGCGACATCCTTTGTCAAGCCAGTTATGTTTTGTAGTCTAACTGAATGAAAATGTTAAAAATAAGTAATACCTTTTCCATTGAATATATGAATATGATGATATTTTCATCATAATATCTAAATAATCGAAGAAAAAAACCTTTTTTTCTTTCTTGTAAAACTCTACTAGAGGGATGTTATCCATCTGAGGGGAGAAATAGGAAATCGATATAAAATGAGTGGGTTTTGAGCCAATACAGCTTGTTCGAGACTGAATTAATGGAAAGAATGAACCATACTGGCTTGAAAGCTCCGTTAATCGTACCGACATGTTTTCGATTATTTATTTTTAAAGTGCTTGTAAGTAATACATACATTCAAAAGGAAAAGCCATATGGCATTAATTTTGTGTGCATCACAGATCCCATAAGGGAGTTTGGAGGTCCGCTGAACAAAACAAAACAAAACATGAAGAGCGAATGGCCATCCAGGTCAGGAGGAGCATTGGGCGTGGGCTTTGCCGGCATTTGTCCCGAGCCTAGGCCTGGTGTGGACAGGAACGTCTGTCAGCAGCTCAAGCAGCCGCACCACACTGGGGAGGTGAGCAGGGAGGCTATTTGGAATTCTCATCACAGGAGGGGGAGAAAGAAAAAAGAACAGCGCCAATGATTCAAAAACACTGGTCCGAGCTTCTGGCACACCCAGATAAGGCACCTGCTCGAAAAAGTGCTTGCGCTTGGGACAAACTTAGCAGGAGTACCCCCAAAGTGTTTGGTTTGCTTAGGAGTCCATTTTCTTTCTTCCATACCACCGGCAAAGCAGATTGGGTGTCCTGAGAAGCATTCCAAGCTCTTGGCATGGAGGAGCCGTACCTCCTCGAACTGCAGCAGCGATAAAACCAGGCCCGGGAAGCCGGTGTCCACACAAAGAAATCCCTCGAATGGCCCCGCATTATCGCAGCTAATCCCACTTTACACAAACACTGCAGAGGAATCCAAATGGGCAGAGAGCAAGTGTAACTGAGTTGTTCAAATCCCAGGGTAACTGCTAAGCTCTGCCCAGGCTGCCATCCTGGACTTTATTCCCTAAAGCTCGACATTGTTTCCCCAAAAAAAAGCCCTGCTAATGGGTTCAATACGTTACTTTGAATATGCTCGTTGTGGCCTGGATTCATGCTAATGTTTTCTCTTTCTTTTCACATGTCATGGATAATCAAAGCTGTGATGTAACCATCTGGACAGAAGTGAGTCCATGAAAACTAGAACATGATATGATGTTTTGCACATGTTTTCAGTAAATAGTACATTAAGATAAAGTACAGGAATGCCAGCAGTTGTTGACTGACTTCCGTCTGACGTCCAAGCAAGCGCAGGTGCAATAACCAGATTAGCTTTAATTACTAGAGGGATTGTGGGATAGCACAGAAATATTAATAATAAAATATGGCAAACACTTGCTGAGGAGTAGACCCGGTCACCTGGCATGGATCAAAGTGGTTTCGCCTTTGCCAAGTGAAACACGCTTTGTGGACATTCGGGATTAAACATCTAAAGGTGCAAAATTCTTCCATGCCCATCCCGTTAATCATAACCCCCTTCGACCTGCTCCAAATAATCCCATGTGGCAAAACTTGTCATGTTGATGGATATGTCCTGTAGTTTATTTTTTATGAAACCGATAATGTGAGCAGGAGGATGGGATAAAAAGTACCCTGACCTTGCGCACATTCTTGCTGACTCAGCGATTTGGCTTCCAGGGATGAGAATGAGATGCACAGCTAAAGTGCTGCCAGCTGCTCACACCCATGCACTCAAGATGACTAAAACGCCATGCACACTTATACAAAGGAAGTTCAAAAAATCCTGCGAACGAGATACTCACAATGGTGCAAGACATGCCAATGCTACAAAAGAAAATGTTTCCTCCAATGTGCAAGTGCATGGATATTATATATCTCTTACTATAATGGAGTTAATGCATTTGTGGCGATATACATATACATTGTACACACATATATATATATATATATATATATATATATACATGTACATATACCATATAAAACACGTCAGTTTGTGTTTGTACAGATGTCAGTCCCCCTTCATAAGGGTAGGTTTTAACGGTCAATCTCTTAACAAAATGTGTGTACACTACAGCCTATTTTTGAGGACAAAACAAAGTCGAAAAACATTTTCCATAAAAGAATAATCATGTCTCTTATATTGTAATTGTAGACGGTGGCTTGCAAACCGAGCCTCAATGGCGGTGTACAGAAGCGTTTTTTAAATACCAATAAAGACAAGGTGCAGGGAGGTGAAATTCGCTGCACATGATGTGCAACATATGCAAAGTAAAATGAGTGTTCCTTTCTGTCTGTAAGATGTCTCATAAATAAAGAAGATAGAAGCACACCTGACACTAGGCCATGGCTTCAGACTTTGGCACGCTCACAAGACTGCAACGTCGAATAAACTGTTCCAACCTGTCATCCCATCATTTTTGAAGAACTTTTACTAGTGTGTGTGTGTGTGTGTGTGTGTGTGTGTGTGTGTGTGTGTGTCTATATTATATATAATCGGAAGAACTGAAATAAGTTACGGACGACGCAAATAATACATTTTAAAATAAGTTATAAATTAAATAAACAAGTTATATCTTAAATTAAGTTATTATATTGTAATAAAATAAATTATATTTCATATATATATATATATATATATATACACACACACACACATATACATACAGTACCCTCCATAAGTATTAGAAAAGTGAAGTCAAATTTGCTTTGATTGCTATAATGCTTTGTTTTTTCGGTCTGTGCATTCTACTGCCTCTTTTCTGTTCTTGCGCACCCTCTGCTCTTTTTATTTATTTTTATTTTTTGTATTCACAGTCGACACTCATGGTAGAGCTGGAACACTGAACATATCAGGATGGAACAGGTCAAAAGGAACAGTATAGAAAGGGCCTCCTTCCAAGTCTTCAAGACAGCTGTTCACCACCATCTCAGATCATCCCTAATCCAAAACGATGATCTTTTGATATCTGATAAACGATGATATCTCCCCTGCGCAAGCCTGCCTCCTTCCAAATTTCCAGTTTTTCCTTCCTGAGAGTTGGTTCTGTATCCATCCTGTCCACCCCATGCGTCCTTCCCTGCCCCCTTCCTCCCACACACATTGTTTATTCAAGTCTCCCTTTGTTTTGTCCTTCAACTCCACTGTGGGTGTTTTCCCCACTCTTTCTGCTGTTCCATTGGTTCTACTACATGCTGATCCGTTCAGTGTTCCAGCTCTTTCACAAGTCTTGACTGTATGTAGAAAAAAATTATATATACACATATACAGTATATGTATATATTATACAATGTGTACTGTACATACAAACATATACGTCATGTATTATTTGGTAAAAATGTAAATCTATTTTTTTTATTTGTGGACAAGGAAATACAAGGATTCACAAGAACTTCAACGCATGAAGAGGCCAATAGGCCTATCAAGCCTGCGCAATCATGCCACACATCTTAGTACTCCATCATTTCCACTATTCCCAGATACCTATATCCAACTCAATTTTAAAACAATCCACAGACCCTACTGTCACTACCATTGCAGGGGACCACTCCATGCATTCACTACTCGCTGAGTGAAAGTCTCGTGCCTAGCTACCATCCTAACTCTCCTCTTCTTTACTCTTAAACTATGCTCCACTTGTCCTATCACTGTTCATTCTGCTGAAACATTCTTCTGCACTTATTTTGTCTATACATTTCACTATCTTAAATCTCTCTATCAGATTCCCTCGTAATCATCTCCTTTCTTATGTATAACATCCTGTCTCTTACAGGCACTCCTTGTAGCTTAGTCTAGCTAGGCCCAGGGTCAATATAGCATTCCTCTATATCCTGGGACGCTCTCTACAACAACAACAACTATGGCAGCTATATCCTTCCTCAGGTGTGGTGACCAAAACTGCACATAATATTCCAGAAAAGCCCTCCCTAAATTCCTGCACAGTAAAAAACGACCTCTTTTGAATTACAATTTATCCCCCAAAAATACAACCTAAACCCTATTAGCTTTACGTATAGCTGCCTGCCATTCTGCTGTGTGCGTAACCCCCATTTCTATTACCACCACAGATCCTTTTATTGAGTCACACACTCCAATATATATGACTATGCCTCTTTCGCCTTATTTTTGGTGTGTCTTGGACTATTGAGCGCACGTCATTTGTTGAACTTTTTGAATTCCATTCGTATACAACAACAACAACAACAACATGCATTTTAAGGCCATTTTCCCTGCTAGAGCGGGGGTTAGCCTTGCAGTCCCCATGACAATCTTCTCCATTTTGCCCTATTTTCTGCATCTCTCCTTGTTAACCCCCTTGCCCGCATTTCTTCTTCCACCATCTTTAGCCAAGTCTTTCTCGGTCTTCCCC
The DNA here is from genome assembly GCF_964187855.1 of Myxine glutinosa. Classification (NCBI taxonomy): domain Eukaryota; kingdom Metazoa; phylum Chordata; class Myxini; order Myxiniformes; family Myxinidae; genus Myxine; species Myxine glutinosa. The sequence goes on from NW_027617702.1 coordinate 56,762, forward strand.
GTCCTCTACTTCCTTCGACATTCATTTCCATCACTCTTCTCAACCAGTCACTTTCATCCTTCCTCAACACATGACCAAACCATCTCAACCTGTTCCTCTTCACAGCATCAATCACAGGCTCTATTCCCATCATCTTTCGCAATTCATCATTTGTCTTCCTCTCTCTCAACGATACTCCGCACATCCACCGAACCATTCGCATTTCCACCCTTTCCAGCCTTCGTTGCTGCTCTACATTCATGACCCATGTCTCGCTCCCATAAATCATAACACTTCTCACACATGCAGCATACACCTTTCCCTTCAGCTTCAACGACACTCCCCTCCTCGTCAGCACGCCACTCAGTTCCCGAAACCTCTTCCATGCACATTGAACTCCATTTGTATCATAAATAATATTGTCTTTCTATCACATGAGCATTGCTTGCACAAGGAACGAAGTTTCTGTCACCATGTTTCACAACAGCAAAGCATCAGTGGCAAAACCAATGGAGGTTGACATTCAGAGGGTATTCCATGACAAAAGAATGATAAAAAGGGAAACCGATACAAGAACTGTTATTTTTACTTCCTAGAGCTCATCAGTATTGCGCTTGTGAAGAAAAACAGGTACAAAATTCTGCGAGCACACACGCGAGCAATCTCACATACGTGAAGGGCACAGATGTGGTACAAGATTGAAGATAACCAATTAGCTTTGCATAGAACAATACACAAGCGATATTTTGATTCCAGCGCATTGGAGTACCACCATAGAGTACCTAAATATTTTGGTTTTCGTAGTTCATCAAATCGGCAGCCACAGCGTCGATGTGGGAACGAGATATGGGCACATAATGGACTCCAAGAACGTTGCTCTTTACATTTCTGAAAATAATTTATTGTCTCCAGGGTTTCTCTGCTTCTGATTTTGTGACCATGGATACTTTGTGATGGCTGTTTTTCAAGCACCGCATTTGCACTAGACTAGAACCGAAGCTGATTTCCCCCTCTAACAACTGTCATGCCCAGGCTGCCCCAGTGAATCAGGGGCGCACAGACATGTGACACACATGCATGACAAACACACATGCACAAGCAGGAACACACAGACAGAAACCACATACACACACACATATACACACACAAGACACACGTGAGAGATATACACACAAGTGACACATACACATGCGAGCTACACACAGGAGACACACACGTGACATACACACATGTGAGACACACACACGTACACACACACACACACACACGTGAGACACACACACACACGTGACACACACACACACACGTGACACATACACATGCGAGATACACACACGAGACACACACAACACACACACACACACACACACACACACACACACACACGTGAGACACACACACACACACACACGTGAGACACACACACACACACACACACACACGTGAGACATACACACAAGTGACATACATATGCGAGACACACACATGAGACACACCCGTGAGACACACATGATACACACACTAACATTCATTGCACTGTTAAAAACAGCTACAACTAGAACGGTATTCAGTAGAGAGCATACCTCCGTCAGGTGAACAGTTTACGTTTTGTATCCCAGAGTAGACCAGAAAATCACAATACAGAATCACATTTAATCAAAATCATCCGTCCACAACTTTTTGAGATATCTTACTTTGTATCGGTTTTTGGCCCGATCTCCCAATGGTGAAGAAACACTTTATAAATTATAGTAGCCGAATCCGAATCGGGATCTTCACCAAAATTGAATCGATTCTTCCTTGTCACATATGCGACATCTCTGCCAAATTGCGTCCAAATCCGTAGACAACTTTTTGAGATATCCTGCTTTGATTCGTTTTTGGCCCTATCTCCCAATGTTGAAGAATCACTTTTAAAATTCTAGTAGCCGAATCCGAATCCGGATCTTCACCAAAATTGAATCGATTCTTCCTTGTCACATATGCTACATCTCTGCCAAATTGCGTCCAAATCCGTCGACAACTTTTTGAGATATCCTGCTATGTATAGTTTTTGGCCCTATCTCCCAATGGTGAAGAATCACTTTAAAAATTATAGTAGCCGGATCCGAATCCGGATCTTCACCAAAATTGAATCGATTCTTCCTTGTCACATATGCTACATCTCTGCCAAATTGCGTCCAAATCCGTCGACAACTTTTTGAGATATCCTGCTATGTATCGTTTTTGGCCCTATCTCCCAATGGTGAAGAATCACTTTAAAAATTATAGTAGCCGGATCCGAATCCGGATCTTCACCAAAATCTAATAATTTCGTCCTTGTCACATATGCTACATCTCTGCCAAATTTCGTCCAGATCCGTCCACAACTTTTTGAGATATTTTGTTCACAAACGGACAGACAAACGGACAAACAGACAGGCAGAGGTGAAAACATAACCTCAATCAACCTTTGGTGGTGGAGGTAACGAAGAGAATGAACACACCAACACGACTGCATCAAATTCTGATCAGATGCTGCATTCAAATATTTGACTTCAAAGTGCTCGATTCAAACATCGAATGTTTATCTGACTTTGATTCCTAAATATGGTTCCCAACATCCTTTGTCCCCCTTTGATTCGCAGGATTCTCATTTGCAAAGCCAGTTGTTTATACCGCTGCAGGAATTGTGCTCACACACGGAACGGCACATATACACGCATGATCGGCCTGGCATTGTTCTGCACTGGCGTCAAAGCCACCACGCACCTGCCACTATAATGTACCACAAGCCCACACAGCTCATTCGGCTTATCGGCCCCACGCCCCCGCCGGGGCTGTCCTAACAGGCCTCCGCACAGCCGATCGCACGCAAGACTGTTGATCTGTTTCCTTTTCTTGATCAAACCCTGGGGTTAAGGGGACAACACAAGACCCTCCTAGATTATTGACGCCATTAACAAAGGAGATCATTTTTCTGCTTATAACATTCCAAACTCCAGTTTATCTCATGTTGTAGCACAAGGGTGGGTTCTCCACAATACATAGGGAGAACAAACCTCCTCGACTCAAAGCGACCTGGAACGTGAAACTCACAAAAGCTCATCATTTCATCTCGAGAAAGTTACAAAACTGATGTTAGCCAAAGACCCAAGATTGCCCAGGACGCAAGATTGCCCAGGACCCAAGATTGCCCAGGACCCAAGATTGTCCAGGACCCAAGATTGCCCAGGACCCAAGATTGCCCAGGACCCAAGATTGCTCAGGACCCAAGATTTTCTCGGACCCAAGATTGCCCAGGACCCAAGATTGTCCAGGACCCAAGATTGTCCAGGACCCAAGATTGTCCAGGACCCAAGATTGCCCAGGACCCAAGATTGCCCAGGACCCAAGATTGCCCAGGACTCAAGATTGCCCAGAACCCAGGATTGCCCAGGACCCAAGATTGCGCAGGACCCAAGATTGTCCATGACCAAAGATTGCCCAGTACCCAAGATTGCACAGGACCCAAGATTGCCCAGGACCCAAGATTGCCCAGGAACCAAGATTGCACAGGACCCAAGATTGCCCAGGACCAAAGATTGTCCAGGACACAAGATTGCCCAGGACCCAATATTGCCCAGGACCCAAGATTGCCCAGGACCCAAGATTGCCCAGGACCCAAGATTGTCCAGGACCCAAGATTGCCCAGGACCCAAGATTGCCCAGGACCCAAGATTGTCCAGGACCCAAGATTGCCCAGGACCCAAGATTGTCCAGGACCCAAGATTGCCCAGGACCCTAGATTGCCCAGGACCCAAGATTGCCCAGGACCCAAGATTGCCCAGGACCCAAGATTGCCCAGGGACCCAAGATTGCCTAGGACAAAAGATTGCCTAGGACCGAATATTGCACAGGACCCAAGATTGCCCAGGACCCAAGATTGCCCAGGATCCAAGATTTCCCAGGACCCAAGATTGCCCAGGGACCCAAGATTGCCTAGGACCAAAGATTGCCCAGGACCGAATATTGCACAAGACCCAAGATTGCCCAGGACCCAAGATTGCCCAGGACCCAAGATTGCCCAGGACCCAAGATTGCCCAGGACACAAGAACACAAGACGTACGATGTAGGTGACTCCCGCAGAATGGCCTGCCCTCTGTTCATTTTTACATCTGTTACTTATTTCACTCTCCGCGTTGTGCGTTTTCCTTTCGCAATGACGAGTCAGGGCGTTCACTTTGGTGATGTAGAGTGCAGAGAACCTAACTCTCCTCGCATCCATCCTTCAAACTGAACTGGAGGACGCAGAGTCGTGCGATTAAAAACTGGCTACTCAGCCAAGAAACATTGCAAAGGCCTCAGTGAATGTCATCGTGGTCATCTCAAGGACAAAGTGACTCCCAAGCCTGAATGTTTTGCTGCATGTTGTCATCTAATGAGAACTGGCGTGCTCGCGGAAGCAAAGAATGCACGCAGATGCCTCAGGAGGAAGACACCCACTCATTTACAACTGATGTAAAATTAGGGATCGCATGCTTTTGTTCAGCCTATAAATGCTAGAGCATTTTCTCTGACAATTACCTTGTGACAAATTTTTTGTTACGTAGTTCAATTCCAATTAGTGAACAAATTTAAGGTGTGTTTTCATGAAAGAGCCATGCAAGGTATATAAAGACACTTGGTGGTGTAATGGTTAGAGCATCCGCTCTGCGTCTCGGGGAGGCCGGTAGTTCATACCCGAGCAGAGTCATATCCAAGGACTTTAAAATGGTACGGGCTGCTTCCTTGCTCGATACTCAGCATTTAAAAGGATAGAGCACGGACAATAGGTTGGCAACCATTATGTGGGCTTTGTCAGGTCCCATGGCCTCTTACTGCGGTGAAGTTCATAGGAAGGGAACTCATAAATAAGTTAACAATTGTAGAAGAATTGAGAACAAAAAGCCATGGGAGTCCTCTCTTTTTTCTTTCTTTTTGTATACAAGATCGAGGCTCGTGTAAGAGCTAACTTTAATCACAAAAAGACAAACTGACACATAAAACATAAGATAAAGGGGGCGGGAGACAAGATTGGGAGAGAGAGAGGGAAGCACACAAGTACAACATTTGAGAGCAGGGACATCGGGAGATCTGTGGGAGCGGGCTTGGGGGGAGGTGGGAGAGGTATAAAGCACAAGGACATTGCTCGGACTTCCAGGAAAGAAGTCGGAATTTCAAAAAAGTGGATCTGGGGTGAATTAACGGGGGTAGAAAAGATCAAGGTTTTGGATGGGGGAAGATAAGTGATGGTGGTGAACAGCTGTTTTAAAGACTTGAAGGGAGGAGTGGGATTGAAGGGAGTGAGGGAGTTTGTTCCAGAGGCGGGAGAAAAGAGGAATGAAAGAGTGAAGGTGAATAGAGAGTCTTTGCACATTTTGCACTCTTCTTTGCACATTTCAGCAGTCGTTGCCAATTCATGTGTTTTTACTCTCTCCTTATTTTGAAGGAAAAGCTTTGACATAATCAGAGTCAATATGGCACGTGATTCAATAATAAGAAGCCTTAGCATGTTCACAAAAAACGTTTCGCAGAAGTCTCTCAGCTGAGGTCTCTGGCAACAATCATCTCTAAATAGGCCTTGTGCAAACAAGAGCAGCGGCAGATCATGCAGGTGGGCAATCAAGCAAAAAGAGTACAAATGTAGAAAACCTACACAATATAAAGAACACTGAACACATTACAACCCTAACATTTTGTTTCATATTATTTGTAGGTATCATGACACCGGGTCATACCTAAACTGTTACAAAGCAACTAGCTCATCTGTGTATACATCTGGATCATCATGACCGATATGTGCAACACTTGTAGTTTGGGAAATAGGTTTAGAGAAAAGGGGCCACTTTTGGGAAAGGGGTTTAGAGATATGGCCAGACCCGTCCTTTCTGCACGGGGCACAAATGTCACTTGGTGGACCAGGAAGTCCGAGTCCCTCTCTGCACAGGGGGCACACAATGACCATTCCCATCTGTGAAGATCCTTACATTCCGAAAGCTGAATTTGACAATGAACGAAACATTTCGAAAGCGTCAACCGTTTCCCCTCCCTCTCCCCATCTCCCTCGAGGTCTTCGTTTGTCATGCGTCCCTTGGTTACAAACGCACAAGCCAAAAGTATGGCCGTGCGAATCAGTTCACTGATTCATGTGCAGGACGCAATGGAATGCATCATATTGTTCAAATGCTGCGGTCAAGTTTATAAGGATGGGAACAGCTTTTGAGATTGCCACAGCTGCAAACACTGGTGGATATATTGCTTTCCTGGCCTGTGTTGAAGATTTTCGACGTCGCCTAGAGCCAAGCACAAAGCCCCAAACGATCTCATTCTGCTTAAGTCACTCTACTTGGCTCAATTTTGCCTGAATGACCATGTGCAGGCCTTGTGGTCTAACATGTAGTAAGGCCATGGTGAAGTGTACAAGTCATGAGATGATACCCATTTATTTACAACGACATGTTTGATGTCATACAAAAGCAACTGATGTATGCAATTCACAGGGTAGTAATCCGGGCCAAAATGAGGCCTTACCTGTATCAACGAAAGGTCTGCAAGGCTCAACTGGAAAAGGTAATTCCTGCAAATACAGTAGATAAACATCAGTGATAGACGAGACTATGAGGATGTGGGTTCGGAATGAAGTCGAAGGGAACAAGACATGCTCCGTGCAATGGATACGGGAACGACTCAGAAAAGCACTTGGGTTCAGAGAGGCCATCTACTTCGGATAAACAACGCACACTATCAATGCCTTCTAATTTCACACCGCCATGCTTGTACCTTGCTCCAACGACGAGCTGGCCATTCATGGGATCGAAAACAAGGTCGGAGAAATTCTGAGCCCCGGGAAACGTGAACGCATGAAGATACGGCTTCAGTTCTGCGGAGGTACGGAGCAAAAGGTACACGATGGAGAGGACATTTTGATACACCGGTTATACAAAACTTTCCAGCACCGCTGAGCCACGACTCGTGCTTGTGCTTTCCTTTCCAGGCTATTAGAATAGTGTGGCTACTGTGTTGTGCACCCTATCAGAATGCCTGCTGGGCGCCTCTATCGTAGATGTTATCGAGTAACGGTGTTAGCAGCGCAGTGTGACGTTCGGAAAACGTCCGGAGAGCTGAAAGATTGTGCTGAGGCTGCAACAGGATTTAATCCCCCATGAGGCCACTCCTGCCTCCACCTCTCCCGAACAATAACTGTAACTTAATCCCTGAGGAGTGGTGAAGGCTGGTTGGGTTTGAGGGGAATGCGGTGGAGGGCAGTGGGATTTGGGGGAGGAATGCAAGCCCCCAACGACACTACGATGCCAGTGTTTTATAGGAATATTGAAGGTATTTCATACAGCTGAACGTACCTGTACCTTGAGCTATATTGTCTTGGTCTTTATCAGGACATTTTGGTCCGACTTGTGAAATAAAACCACATGCTTGTCTACATTGATAAAGACTTTGAATACCAGGGTCTACACAAATTATACAAACAGTCGAACTAAACCAGCCCAAGACCACTACCAAAAATGCATCATCGAAAATTGCAGTAGTGGGAAAGGAAACGTTTCAGGAACAACAACAGCACATTTACACAAGACAGACCATGTCACCTTTAACCTGGATCCCGGACCAATGTCTTTGTCACTGTCAAAGTGCTATTCCAGTTGTTTCAATTCCTTGCGACAGGTGGCCGGACGGGCATGCCGGTGGAGGAAGTGAGAGGGCAAGAGGGCTAAATGTGAGACCCAGGTCAAAAACAATGACCGGTGACTGGTTGGTCATTCTGGTGGCTCACTGGACAGGCAGACAACGGGTTCCACAGTGTGTGGCCACACGCAAGGCATGAAATCACTGTCATGGAGCCTGGCTGCATACAGATGGAAGGACCACCCACACGGATTGTGTGCTTTAAATGCAACTCACCACGCTCACTATTGCCCGACCATACTCGATTTGTTCGAGTTGAAAAACTTGAGACTTGGCAAGGCCATCAGCGGGTGACATGACACAACACAACATCACAACAAGTAGAACCACCCCCACACCAAAATGCTTTTGGATACAATGAACAAATAGTTTGGCGATCTCACCACTGGCTCATCCGTTCATGCATTTGCAACATCTGGCTGCTGGTTGATTCATTTTGAAGGGGGTGGGGGGGGGGGGGAGAGGGAGATTGCAGAAGGCCCAGCTGTGACAATGATGCGTCCGTCGTTCCTCACAGATAAACACACAGGAAAATAGAATTTAACCAGGGTAGACTAAATGACTCACTTTCTTGAAGGATACCAATAGATCCTAAAATTCCACCAATTAATGTGAGTAGACGGGACAGCTGGCTTAATATCTTCGAAGAACAGCGCACTCGTTGGTGCAATTCCTTTCATATGAAGCACCAGGTAGACAGTTTAAAATCAGGTTTGGGAATTGAACCCAGGCTAGACAGTTAAAAGGTGAGCAATTTTGTCAGTCCACACCGCACGTGAGCATTGTCTAACGGCTCACATGCACTAGTAAGGTGCGCCAATAAGTCACCTGAGAGTTCACAGGTTGATCAACAGGTCCACTACTTGAGCAAACTGGACTGTTATGGGATCGCAAAACATCGCAGGTTTAAACAAACTCTCACTGGTAAAAGAAACCCCCACATGATGAATTTCATCATGATAGAAACCCCCACAACACCCCCTCCCCCATACACAGCACCCTTTACAGCAACGGAACTCAACTATTTGGAGCAAAAAAAGTCTTAAAACTACAAGCTGAATTTGAAGATGTCCTTCCATTATAAAACTAGAACAGCACTCGGTAGAGCGCACACCTCCACCAGGCTGAACGGTTTATGTTTTGTATCCCACTGATAGGCCGGATCTGGATTCAGACCTGAACCAAAATCTAATTGGCTTGTTCTTGTCACCTAACCAATCCATCCACCAAGTTTATTCATAACTCGTCCATAACTTTTTAAATATCATTTTATATATCGCTTTTCGACTGATCTCTCAATGGTGACGAATCCATTAAAAAATTAAATAATTATCGTATCCGAATCCATATTCAGATCTTCACCAAAATTGAATCAGTTCTTCCTTGTCACATACACAACCTGTCCAGCAAGTTTCGTCCGAATCCGTCTATAACCTTTTGAGATATCCTGCTATATATAGATTTTGGCCACATCTCCCAATGGTGAAGAATCACTTTAAAAATTCTCCTAGCCCGATCTGGATCCGGATCTTCACCAAAATATAATGATTTCGTCCTTGTCACATACACTACCTATCCGCCAAATTTCGTCCGAAACCTTCCACAATTTTTTGAGATATCCTGTTCACAGACAGACAGACAGATATGAAAACATCCCTTCGGTGGTGGAGGTCAAAAAAGGTGACCAAGCCAATAAATTTCCCTGGATTTGTTTTAATGGCCTCTTCATCCATCCGACATAATTACAATCCCCAAATCAGATTAGTACGGAGCTTCGTTCTGCATCTCAAAATGTGGATTTATGAAAACAATCTTTTTCTCCCCAAATAAAATGGAATGTTTCATTGGATAGAAGTGTATCAGAAATTGCATTTTGGTATTCCAATATGTCAAATGATAACCGCTGGCAGGCTCGGAATTTGTGAGATGGATTTATGTTTTGAACCTGTAACAGATTTACGTTTATAAACAATTCCGTCAGAAATTAACACTATTGCCAATAATCATTTGACAATATTGGGGCGGTATGAGGAGATCATTATTACCCTCGCCAGAGGAGAAGGTATTGCATTTGAGTCCGTTTGTTACTTGCCGGAATAGATTCCGGCAAGTATGTTGGTTGGTTGGTTTGTCTGTCTGTTTGTCTGTCTGTTTGTGCGCAGTACTACGTCTACATCGTTGCACATAGCATCGCCATACTTTACACACATATTTGCCTTGCCCTGGAATAGGCTGTGCCCAATTTTTAACTCTCTAGGCCCAAGGTCAAGCTCAAGGTCACCCAAAACGTGAAATCAGGGGGGTCGAGTTTTCATTTAAAATATATTTCAAACCACTATAACTCTGAAAGGACAAGAGATATGCATACACTTACTGTTACTGACATATAGGAAGTCACATATGACATTTCATTTGGCACCATGATCTTTGACCTTGAGTGACCTTGAAAGGTCAAACTCAAGTTCAAATTTTTTTTTTTTTTTACTAATAACTCTGTCAAACATTATCCGATTCCCTTCTAACCAACACCAAAATGTTCATTATTCAATTCCCGAAAAATAACATGTGGCATAAAATGGTCAAAAATGCTTAGTTTTAATTATTTTTTGGGGTCAAAGGTCAGGGGGCCAAGTTTTCATTGAAAATATATTTCAAACCACTATAACTCTGAAAGGACAAGAGATATGCATACACTTACTCAGTTACCTTCCATTGCTTAGCGTATATACATGTATAGATTTACCGCCATTTTGATTCAAAATGGCCGATAAAAAAGTACATTCCGGCAAGTCCTCGGTCTTTGACCGATTTTTCATTTGTCTGTTTGTCTGTCTGTTTGTTTGTCCGCACAGAATAAATATGATTTTCTCTGCAACCATTGGTCCAATTGACAGAACATTTTCACCATAGGTGCAACTCCACCTGTAGAATTTTTTAATGATAATTATGATGCCATAGGTCACGTGGTTCGGCTGCCATCTTGAAAAAAACAAAAAACTTTGCACCTCTATAACTCCGAAAGCGCTGAATAGAAAAAATTGAGACATGACTAATTGTAAAGAATTCTCCATGGGGAATAAACGGTGTTAATGATGATGTCATAGGTGCCTCCATTATGACGTCATAATTCGACAAGTACAAAACTTCATCCGATCAAGATGAAATTTCTTGAGCATAATCTAGGAATAGATTAGTTTAGAAAAAAATAATGATGACGTCATTGGTCACGTGGTTCGGCCGCCATATTTGTTTTAACACAAAAGCCTTAAAAACCACTGAAAATACATCCTGGTGAGGGTTTGCAATCTCTGATTGCTCTTTTTCTTGTTGGTTATGATTTTTGAGGGATTCATCCAGTTCATTGCACAAAAATCATTATTCAACGAAATATTTGCCCTCTTTTGGAGGCAAAGTGACTTTCCCTGTTATAAACACCGATGCAAAATGTGAAATTGTGATCGCACAAATAAACAAGAATGGCATTCAGTAGAGTGCATACCTCTGCCAGACTGAACAGTTTACCTTTTGGATCACACTGATAGGTCGGACCTGCAACTGCACCTGAACCAAAATCTAATCCGCTTGTTCTTGCCACCTACCCAACTCATCCACCTAGTTTTGTCATAACTCGTCCATAACTTTTTGAAATATCATGCTGTATATTGTTTTGGCATGATCTCTCAATGGTCGTGAGGCCAGCCATGCACAAAGAATCACTTAAAAATTTTTAAAAATTCTCGTATCTGGATTCTAATCTTCACCAAAATAGAATCAATTTGTCCTTGTCACACACTCAAACTGTCCACTAAGTTTAATCCGAATCTGCCCACAAAGTTTTGAGATACCCTGCTCACGGACAGACAGATAGAGGTGAAAACATAACCTCCGTCCACCTTCAGTGTCGGAGGTAATAACAAGTTATAACTCTCTCACAAAGTTACGCACAACGTGTATCTGAAACCTCGGGGATGAAAAAATACACAAATTGTGGAATCTTTGCCAACTGCGGAAGAAATTATTTTTCACTGCATGACGTCGACAATTAACTTTTTATTTATTTATTTTTGCATAATATACAACAACTACAATAATAGATGTAATAGAGCATATTTCCCACTTGAAAAGTTTCCACCCGTCTTATTTTCATTTTGAAAAATCTTCACGTACTTTTCCACCTCACGCCTTAAGTCCCAGTGAAGCAAAGCACCATGACCTCATCGGCAATGAAGATCACATGTTCAACTTCAATAGAAACAAAAATCATATACAGTCGTACCCCGTTATTTGCGGTTCCACTATTCGTATTCGTGGTTGAGAAAATGCCACCTGTTTCTCTATTCGTGGAAAAGTGTCCCGCAAATTCACGGTTTTTTTGTTTATATTCGCGGCCATGTCCCGCAAATTCACGGTTTTGTGTTTCTATTCCGGCCATTTCCCACGAATTCACGGTTTTTTGGGGGCGCAATTTTTTTTTTCTTAAGCCACGAGCTTGACACATTTATAAAACCCATCTTTCACCAGCCATGCACAAAGCACCTGGACATACGCAAAAAAAAAACATCTTCTATGAGACACGAGCATGACATGCTTCTACATTCGCTGCCATGTGCTTTGCATGTTCATTGACATTCGCGGGTTTTGCCTCACCATTTCCGGGACTTTCATCAACCTTCGCGGATTATCGTCGACATTCTCGGGATTTGCCTCACCATTTGTGGATTTTGCCTCACCATTTGCGGTTTGTTCCTCTCTATTCGTGTATTTTCACGACTCGGGAACCATTCCCCCCTTTTCCCATTGAAACAATGCCCCACCAACCGCAGTTTTGCGATTCGCGGAATTTCCCAGGAATGTATCCCCAACGAATAGCGGGGTCCGACTGTATTAAAACCTAAGAATTACAATATGTGCATTTTCCACTTTGCATCAAGATACGATCAAAAAGCATCATTAAACATGTTTGCGATGAAGCTGTGAATTTCCCAATAATCCTTGCCGAGGAAACTGTCTTGCCTTTGCGGATCCATGATAGACTGAAAAGCATCACATTTTATAGCCAATGGCAAGTCGTGGCTGGCGCCACTGGAATTAGTGGGATATTCACCGAGTTGCATTTCTGCTTAAAAGGTGCATCTTCTTTCACATAAAGGTAATCATCATCAAACATTGACCATTTCAGTCAACAGCGAATGGATGTTAGGCTGGCTGTCCCGTCTTCTGGCATTAGTTGGTGGACGTTACAGATCCCACGGTGTTCTTCATGAAGAGCATAGGCGAGCTATTGAGGGAACTCTGAATAAGTTACATACACATCCTGCCCTGACTAGGCGAGCTATTGAGGGAACTCTGAATAAGTTACATACACATCCTGCCCCGACTACCACTGGGAAGGCAATGGCAAATCACGTAGTGCAATCCTTGCCGCGAGGCTGCTTTGGCAGCACTGAATGTACCTTTTGTTACGGATTTGTCACTTCCGTTGTTGTGGTTTTCATCCACTGTAAACATTTTTGATTCCATGTACTGTTATTGTTGTCGTTTAAGGGAAATAGAGATTACTATTTTCAAAAGGTAAAAAAGTTAATGTTTTAAATGAAACCGGAACCGGACGACGACGAAGTGGAAGAGGAGGAAGAGAAGGCGGAGCGAGCGAGTCGGACAAGAAGCCTAGCTGCTTAGAGGTCTGGAGTGAACGTTGGCGAACGAGAGTCACGAGTGAACTTTGGGGTTTCCTGGGAAAGGGATTCCTGCGACAGAGTTGTTATCGCTGTGACAGAAAAACCTGCGTGACAGGTTTTGCGATTGATTCCGAGGAGAATCATTGGAGTGCCGTTACGCCACAAGAATGGGCCATCGGCCATTTTTACCTCGTGCAGGATTTGCGCTTCGCTCAAGGTTTTTCACCTCGCTTTAACCATTTTCACCGCATTCGGACGTTAATCTGGTGTGTGTGTGTCACGTGGCTTTTGAGTGGGAAATCTGCGGTTCGCCGATTGGGAGCCGTGGAACGTCCATACCCGAGGGTGTGATTTCCCAGTCGCCTTGAGGGCACCTTTGCGCAGCTTTGGCAGCGTGACTGTGACTGTCATCCGAACGGGATTCTGGTCTCGTTTAGACATCGTTCTGGCGATCACTGGAGCGGATCGACTTTGGCTTGATGCCAGAATAGAGACATTGGGAATGTTCTTGTTTCACTCACTTGGAGCACCGTGAGTTATATTGTACGAACCTGATGGTACCATCATAGGAAATATATATTGGTTGTACAATTGATTACTATTGTTGTTGTACTGTTATTCTTGTGTGATCTTAATACAATACTTGTTTGTTGGTAACAATTGGTGTGGTTTCACCATTGATCTTTGACATACAGAATAACACATCTTTCTGCTGTGACTCCTCTCGGGGCTCGGAGGTACACCGTGACCGGGGTTTGGGGAGGAGCACGTAACACTTTGGGCAGACTACCAGATTTAGATTACTTATGTTTAGTAATTATGGAGAAATCAAACCCTGAGTCATAACTGGCATTGACCCAGAACAATGTTTAACAAAAAACATTTTTTTAACAAATAAAACTAGAAATATAGATAATATATAGGTACACATTTTTTCTGGTACTACACAGTGCAAATTCTTCACTTTCATAACTCGTGGCCTATTCTCTAACGGTTCACATAATTGATTGATGAACACAGCTGAGACAGCCAAATCGACTTTGGTAGGTCTAGGCCAGGGAATGTAAGAAATTACTCCGATATTGCAACGTACAACAGTTTTTTTCTCAGTACAGCTTTTTGGAATTGTGAGGAGATCTCGGAGCTATGTGAGCACACATCCCTCCAGCCAGGTTTAGGGGTTCCAGCATCTGCTGCTGAAAGTGCAACGGTTATTCACTAATGTCAGCAATAGAAACCAGGTGCTGATTCTCGACTCATGATATTGTCGAAAAAGTAATATAACCCAAAGCGATTTACGGACCAAAGTCGACCGCTTGTTCCCACAGCCTACCGGTACAACCTTGAAGAGGAACTTCAGTGAATGCGTCATTCTCATGTCCATAATGAAGCTGTGGTTTACGCACTAGACCCATATGTCGTTCTGGGAGCCAAGAATCACTCTGTGATCCAATGAAGGAAATGGTATGCCGAAGAAAACAGATTGCGTTGAAAGATTTCTTGCACAGCAACAACCATACATCCATTATATAACTCGTCCAATAAATCAAAAGTAAGGATTATATATGGTAGGATACAAATTGTACGCAAGTTCTGTAAGGAATGTTCAACGATTCCAAATAAAAAATTTGATCGAGCATCTAAACTCCGCTCTTGTAACCCTTCATGCATTTCTGAGACCGTTTTCACTTGCAGTGCCGGAAAACCAAGAAATGTAGTGAAATTATAGCTTCAGCTAACAGGACCTGAGTGGAGAGAAAGTGCCAAGAACTCAGAGTCCTCGACGGGGGAATCGCTCCGATTCCGTGTTTTCCTTCCCAAAGTGATTCCTGCTGTTTTCTTTCCCACAAGGGGGGTTACGATTGTTTCCCCAGGCGGAGCTGCGTCGCATCAGAAGAGGTCAGCCGTATTCTTCTCGGTTTACATGGGGGCCTGGATGAGCCTTGCCTACTGTATGAAAAAATGTACTATTTGCTCTCGTGAGAGTAAATAGTACATGCCCGATGGTACCCAGCTGATATTTTCACATCTCTCCGCTACTCAAGCTGCACAAGGTGCACTCTCAGAGCAAATCCCAATGGTTTTCCTCCTTCTTTCACTCATTCCATCTCTACCCCCATATGGGTTTTTGGGGGGACGAAAATCTCTCCCAAAACGTATCATCACCCTGGGAGGTGGAGGTACCTGTTTCTCTTACCAATGTGGTCCAATGCCTTGTGGATTTTCAAATCGTGGCATGGATTTCCTCAGAACAGCACCAGATGTTTCGAACTTAGCAGTGCTATTCTCAGCAATACCAACTTGGCAATTACACCCGACCCACCTCTAACGACTCCCCCCCTCAAAATAACTACTCACAGACTGCCCGTCACGTTACCCTTTCTCCCCCCGGAAAAGCTTCAACTTGGCAATCCTTCCTTTTCCCAGCCATTCTCCCTCTCTGCCTGCAGATTGTCATAGCAAATGCTTTGGCAAATGTCACCTCTTATGGGAAAGGATTTCATACGGATCTTGCTATTTGCTCTTATGTATAGAAATAGGTTCATGTGTATCGTGAAACTTGTATTACACATTTACCCCATTTAGATCACGCAGCTAAACTGTCATATCATCAACTGTGCAAGAGAAATATCACCTTAATCACATATACACCTGCTTAAAACACCTGGATGACAATGTTATAAGCTTATATTGGTTGGACATTTTGTGGGGATAATTCGAGATGACAAGAGGTCCCATAACCTCGATATTCCGTCTTTCCTCACATCTTATTTGTAAACTATGAACCATTCAGTCTCCTTATCAGGTATCTTTATGCATTGCGCAGGGATTGTGTGAAGGTAATCTACTTTTTATGTGTGCCGGTACATAAGGTGCCAGACATGGCTGCCAAATTCCATGACAATGTTCCAAGTGTGGACTTTTTGTACAATGGAACCACAACTTATCTGTCACGAGGAAAATATCTTCTTGATTAATCCTACAATTATGTTGGCCTTATGACAAACAACATCTGTGTGAACTGAAAACTTTAATGACTGGTGAAAGGTCAACACTGAATCCTTTTCCTTCTGTAACATCGATCATCCAACAATGCAGAGGATCCGTCACATATACCACATCCATATGGTACTCGAACCTCGGATTGCTCTGCCCATAATGGAGGATTTTGCATTTTCCAACATCAATCTTGATTTACCAAGTTTTAGACCAGATGTATGTACAATATATTGAAGTATCACACTGAAGATCTACTCAACTGTACTACAATGCAGATCTACTACGCGTACACTGTAAACTGCAGATATATGGGAGTCTCTGTATTACACCGTAGATCGAGTTATTCACATATGTCTCCAACCCCAGTGTAATATGTGCATGTAATCTGGGGTGTGTTCCGTTAACAATCGGCTTGGTATTGAAGGAACTGCGCTCCAACGCGAGTCGAAAGAATTGACGCGACCAAAGACGGAATTCGTCCGAGTTGCTTTATTGAAACAAAACAGCTCAGGTATTCTGACAAGCCCGTTTTTCGGGCAACAATATATATACACATTTATGTCGGGAAGTTTGTCCGGCAAAAGCTATACCGGGCATGCCCGGGTATCAAGGGCGAGCCTTGGAAAGGCGAGTCTGGACCTGCCCGGGCGTGTTTGGCTGCGGCCTGGCAAGTCGAGGCTGGGCGTGCCCGGGCGCTCTGGGCGAGCACTGGAAAGGCGATAGCGGGCATGCCCGGACGCTCTGGGCGAGCCCTGGAAAGGCGATAGCGGGCATGCCCGGACGCTCTGGGCGTGCCCTGGAAAGGCGATAGCGGGCATGCCCGGACGCTCTGGGCGAGCCCTGGAAAAGCGATAGCGGGCATGCCCGGACGCTCTGGGCGAGCCCTGGAAAGGCGAGAGCGGGCATGCCCGGGAAAGACGAGACCGGGCGTGCCCGGGAGGTTCGGGCGTGCCCGGGAACAGTGAGTCCGGGCATGCCCGGGAGAGGCGCGTCTGGCCGTGTTCTGGCCGGTGCAAGGCGATTATGTACATCCAGCGGTAACCGCTACACACGCCCCTCCAGAATCGACCTGCACCGGCAGGGTCAATTTAAGGGGGGTCCGGATGACCCGGCCGAAGCGACCCCTGGAGGGTCGTGGGGAGGGGTCTGACGTGGTGGTGGGTGGTCGAGCGGGGGGAACTGTGGACGGGGGGCGGCCTCGCCGTGGAGGAAGGGCCAACCGTGGTGGTCGGTCGACGTCCATGTGCGCCGGTTTGAGGCGGTCCACAGAAATCCGGTCCGGCCGGCCGCCGAAGTCGACGATGAAAGACTTGTCGCCCCGTCGCAGGACCCGGAAGGGCCCGTCGTACGGCGGCCGGAGTGGCCCCCGGTGAGCGTCATGATGCACAAAGACGTACTCCGCTGTGCGAAGTGCCGGGGGGACGTAGGACTGGGGGCCACCGTGGCGGGACGTCGGCACGGGGGCAAATCGTCGGGCGGCCTCCTGGAGGTCCGAGCGCTGGCGAGCGGCGGACCAGGGACTGGTAGCGTCAGGCACGAATTCGCCCGGGACGCGGAGTGGCTGGCCATAGACGAGCTCGGCGGCGGACGCCTGGAGGTCTTCCTTGGGGGCCGTGCGAAGGCCCAAAAGGACCCACGGCAGCCGGTCGGCCCAACCGTCGTCCTGAAGGCCGGCCATGAGTGCGGCCTTCATGGAGCGGTGAAACCGCTCGCACAACCCATTGGCTTGGGGGTGGTAGGCCGTGGTGCGGTGCAGCGTGACCCCCAACGAACGGGCGACCGCGCCCCAAAGCTCAGACGTGAACTGTGGGCCGCGGTCGGACGAGATGTCCGCTGGTGCGCCGAAGCGCGCGACCCAGGTGGCGATGAACGCCTGCGCCACGTCGGCGGTGGTGGTGGAGGTGAGGGGCACGGCCTCCGGCCACCTGGTGGTCCTGTCCACCATGGTGAGCAGGTGGGTGAACCCCCGCGAGGGGGGCAGGGGACCCACCAGGTCCACGTGGACGTGGTCGAAACGCCGTTCAGGCACGGCGAAATGTGCCAGCGGGGCCTGGGTGTGGCGGTGGACCTTGGCTCGCTGGCAGGCCGTGCAGGCGTTGGCCCAGTCGCGGATGTTTCATCGAAGGCCGTGCCAGACGAAACGCGCTGACACCAGCTTCTGAGAAGCTTTCCGGCCCGGGTGAGAAAGGCCGTGGATGGAGGCGAAGATGCAGCGCTGCCAGGAAACGGGCACGATGGGGCGAGGCTGGCCCTGGGAGACGTCGCAGAGCAGGACGGTGCCCGCGAAGGGGATGTCGGCCAGGCGGAGGCCCGTGTCCGCCACGCGGAGTGCCTGCACCGAGGCGTCGGTGGTCTGGTCGGCCGCCATGAGCGTGAAGTCCACACCGAGGTGGACCGCGTTCACGCTGGCCCGCGAAAGGCAGTCGGCCACGGCGTTGTCTTTGCCGGCGACGTGCTGGATGTCCGTGGTGAACTCCGACACGGCGGAGAGGTGGCGCTGCTGGCGGGCTGACCACGGCTCCGTGACCTTAGCCATTGCGTAGACCAACGGCTTGTGGTCGACGAAAGCCGTGAACGGGCGGCCCTCCAGGAGGTGTCGGAAATGGCGAACGGCCAGGAATAGCCCGAGCAGCTCGCGGTCGAACGTGCTGTAGTTTAACTCGTTCGGCCGGAGTTGCCGGCTGAAAAAAGCGAGTGGCTGCCAAACCCCGTCCACCCATTGCTCATGGACGGTGCCCACCGCGTAGTTGGAGGCGTCCGTAGTGAGGGCGATGGGCGCGTTGAGCACCGGGTGAGCCAGCAGCGTTGCGTCGGCGAGGGCCCGTTTGGCACTGGCGAAGGCCGCGTCCATGGCCGCGGACCAAACAATGTCATGCTTGGCCGGCTTGCCCCGGAGGGCCTCGTAAAGGGGCCGCATGAGCTGAGCAGCGCGGGGCACGAATCGGTGATAAAAATTCACCATGCCGAGGAACTCCTGGAGGGCCTTGATGGAACGGGGATGCGGGAACGTGGTGATGGCCTCGACCTTGGTCGGCAGCGGCACGGCCCCGGTCTTGGTGATGCGGTGGCCCAAAAAGTCAACGGTCGTCGCGCGGAAGTGGCATTTGACCGGGTTGACAATTAAGCCGTGCTCGCTGAGGCGACCGAACAGTGTTCGGAGGTGGAGGAGGTGCTCGGCGCGGGACGTGCTGGCGACGAGGATGTCGTCCAGATAGACGAAAAGAAACGGCAGGTCGCGCAGCACGCCATCCATCAAGCGCTGGAACGCCTGGGCTGCGTTCTTGAGGCCAAACGGCATCCGCAAAAATTCGAACAGGCCGAACGGCGTGATGACGGCCGTCTTCGGGACGTCGGCCGCCCGGACAGGTACCTGGTGGTAGCCCCGTATCAGGTCAATTTTCAAAAAGATGACCCGTCCCGCCAAACGGGCGGAAAAGTCCTGAATATGCGGGATCGGGTACCTGTCGGGGGTGGTAGCATCATTGAGACGGCGGTAGTCGCCACACGGGCGCCATCCACCCCCCGGCTTTGGCACGATGTGCAGTGGCGAGGCCCACGCGCTATCGGAGCGCCGCACGATGCCGAGGTGCTCCAACGCGTCGAATTCGGCCTTTGCCACGGCGAGCTTGGCTGGGTCGAGGCGGCGGGCCCTGGCGTAGACCGGCGGGCCCGTAGTGGGTATGTGGTGCTCGATCCCGTGCCGCACCGCGACGGCCGAAAACGTCGGCCGCGTGAGGGCCGGGAATTCCACGAGCAGGCGAGCGAACTCGTTCGTTGCCGGGAGGGCGCACGCCAGTTCGGTCGGCGTGGAGCTGCTCATTGTGCACGCCAGGGAGCTGAAGGTCTCGGCGTGGACAAGGCGACGTCGTTTGACGTCGACCAGCAGCCCGTGCGCGCAGAGGAAGTCGGCGCCCAGCAAAGCCACGGGGACGCTGGCGGTAACAAAAGTCCATTGAAAGCGCTGGCTGCCGAAGCAGAGGGTGACGACGGGTGGGCCGAAAGTGCGTATGGCCGAGCCATTAGCAGCGACCAAAGAGGGGCCGCAAACTGCGTCCAGCCTGTCCTGCTCGGAGGCAGGTATGACGCTCAGTTGGGCGCCGGTGTCGCACAGGAAACGCCGTCCAGACGCTTTGTCCCGAATAAACAGCAAGTTGCCCGAGTGGCCGGCGCTCATGGCTGGGAATGAACGCCGGCCCGGCCGTTTCCCGACCTGCCGAAAGTGCACGGGGGCCGGCACGTCCGAGCCTTGTGTCCGAACCTGGCGTGGTAATAACACCACGCCCGGTCAGGTGGAGGCCCCGGCCGTCGTGTCGGAAGCGGGGGGTGCGGCGTGGCGGCCGCCAGTTGCACCGGCAGTTCGGCCTCCAACCGCGCAGGGCGCTCGGGCATCGTGGGCGTCGCCTCGGACGGCGGCGGGCTCCAGGTAACCGCGCCGATGTGCTGGCCCGCCGAGGAGATCTTATCGGCTTCCCTGGCGAGGGCGCGGGAATCCGTGATCAACGTGCCAGCCAGGGCGAGGCGTACCGGGTTAGGCAGCTGACGGAGGAACAGCTCCCGGAACAGGAATGCCGGAGAGTGCTCGCCGAGCAACGAGAGCATATAGTCCATGCGCTCGGACAGGCGCGTGTCGCCGAGCTCGGGCAGGTCAAGCAGGCGCCGTGCGCGTGCTGCCGGTGAGAGGGCGAAAGCGCCGAGGAGGAGCGTCTTCAGCGCGTCGTATTTGTCAGCAGCCGGCGGGTGCTGGAGGAGGCTCAAGGCGCGGGCCGCGGTGGTGGAACCGAGTGCCGCCACAACATGGTGGAAGCGGGTGTCGTCCGCGGTGATGCCTCGCAGGGCGAACTGGGAGTCCGCCTGGGCGAACCAAACAGCCACGTGAGTCTCCCAGAAGGTAGGCAGTTTAAGCGTCACTGCCGTATCCATGTCGGTAGGTCACCAATGAAGGAACTGCGCTCCAACGCGAGTTGAAAGAATTGACGCGACCAAAGACGGAATTCGTCCGAGTTGCTTTATTGAAACAAAACAGCTCAGGTATTCTGACAAGCCCGTTTTTCGGGCAACAATATATATACACATTTATGTCGGGAAGTTTGCCCGGCAAAAGCTATACCGGGCATGCCCGGGTATCAAGGGCGAGCCTTGGAAAAGCGAGTCTGGACCTGCCCGGGCATGTTTGGTTGCGGCCTCGCAAGTCGAGGCTGGGCGTGCCCGGGCGCTCTGGGCGAGCACTGGAAAGGCGATAGCGGGCATGCCCGGACGCTCTGGGCGAGCCCTGGAAAGGCGATAGCGGGCATGCCCGGACGCTCTGGGCGTGCCCTGGAAAGGCGATAGCGGGCATGCCCGGACGCTCTGGGCGAGCCCTGGAAAGGCGATAGCGGGCATGCCCGGACGCTCTGGGCGAGCCCTGGAAAGGCGAGAGCGGGCATGCCCGGGAAAGACGAGACCGGGCGTGCCCGGGAGGTTCGGGCGTGCCCGGGAACAGTGAGTCCGGGCATGCCCGGGAGAGGCGCGTCTGGCCGTGTTCTGGCCGGTGCAAGGCGATTATGTACATCCAGCGGTAACCGCTACAGTATCGCTTTTCAAGCCAGTCATTCCATATAAACCGCTTTGCAAGCCACTTGCTTAGCCACTCAACAAGAGGAGCAAGCAATGGAGTGAGGTGCTTCATTATGTTAGCAAAAATGGCCGACGTCGTCGGACTCAAAATTATACTACAACCAATTAAATGTTCAGAGGCATATTCCTGTTATGTATTCTCATGCATTTCATACTTTTATTGTTACTTATACTTTTCATCCTAATTCTTCAAGATATACAAACAACGAACCTCTTCCCCTCCTCCCCCAAAATGCACAGTGGTATGGTCCATAGATAAGCTGGGCAGGGGGGCTCCTCCTTCTGACTCCTCATTTCTTTATCTTTTTTCCTACTTCTCCGTACTCTGTAGCCACTGTTAACACAATAAAATAGTTTGGGGAAGTTGTCACAGGAGGGCAACCGAGTAAAACCAAAAATGACAGCATTTGTTCGAGTGTCACGAGAGCATGGGTGGACCACCTTTGGGTTACTTCTGGTTGGCGATGGCCGCCGCCATTTTAGTGCGGTGAAAACAACACCTCAGCAACGATTTGAATGCCATTGCTTTTTGCGATACTGTTCATAATTTTTGTTGAGTAGTTCGTCCAAATGTTGTTCAACTATCCTGACAAATCTTAGTGACAAGCTCAATATCATTATGAGGTGAAATTGGATTTGAGCTAGAAACGTGTCCTTGTAAGCATCTTGCAGATGTTTGGATTGATGATCCAAGGCATGGCCACGCATAATAAGCGTCCGGGACGATGGGGGTGGAGGGGAAAGGCGGTCATGTTATTAATACGTGCCCGGCAGCGTACAACACGTTTTTCTAACACATCCCTGTATTTGGGCGGTGTATAGGCAACAGACTGTGCTGCCTTGCTGTTTTCCGACAATAAAATCAACCTGGGTTATGTACATTAAGCAAACACATGTGTACTCCTTACGTGCATATATCATACATCATGGCGACATGCCTGGGATAATTCCAATTGCACCACCCTCCCCCCAAAGGGGGAAAAAATGCCAAGATGGATGGAATTTTTTTTCTTTTTTCAAAACTTGGTGGAATCAAACAAAACTTCAGGAAGCACCTACATGATGTCCTGAGAAATCCCTGAAAATTTCAGCTTCCGAGGTCAAATCCTCTCTGAGGAGTAGATGAAACATACAACATACATACAGTCACGTGAAAAAGTAAGTACACCCCATGTAAAGTTTTGACTTTTTCAACATATTTCAACATACAGCTATTTGATCTTCATTTCAACAATATTGATAGATAAAGGTGATATAATATAACAAATATCATGAAACATTTACATTTTGTAGTCCATTGTATAATTTAAATAAACATAAATGCAAATTTCGCATGTGGAAAAAGTAAGTACACCCTTGGCTCTAATAGGTGGTATTGCCCCCTTTGGCAGAAACAACCTCAAGTAGGCGTTTCTTATAACTGTCTACCAGTCTCTGACATCGACTGGGAGAAATTTTTGCCCACTCCTCCATGCAGAATTCTTTCAGCTGTGCGATGTTTGAGGGGTTTCTTTCATGCACAGCTCGTTTCAAATCCCCCCACAACATCTCGATGGGATTTAGATCCGGGCTTTGACTTGGCCATTCCAGAACCCTCCATTTCTTTCTTTTCAGCCATTCCATGGTGGATTTACTGGTATGTTTAGGGTCATTGTCATGTTGCAAGGTCCACCTTCAATTGAGCTTCAACTTTCCGACAGATGGCCTCACATTATCCTCAAGCACCCTCTGGTACAATGAAGAATTCATAGTGGATTATATGATGGTGAGCTGCCCAGGCCCTGATGCAGCAAAGCTGCCCCAATCCATAATATTTTCACCACCATGCTTTACAGTTGGTATCAGGTTCTTGTGGTCAAATGCTGTCTTTGGTTTTCGCCAAACATGTCTTCTGGTACTGTGGCCAAATAGCTCTACCTTTGACTCATCTGTCCAGAGCACATTGTTCCAGAAGTGCTGGTCTTTGCCTCGGTGTTCATTGGCAAACTTTAGTCTTGCCCTGATGTTCTTTCTGGACCGCAAAGGTTTCCTCCTGGCACACCTCCCATGTAGATCAAATTTGTGCAGCCTCTTTCTAATGGTAGACTCGTGCACTTTGACATCATCAGTGGCAAGAGCTACCTGTAGGTCCCGTGATGACATTCTGGGGTTCTTAGAGACTTCTTTCAGCATCTTGCCGTCTGCTCTCGGGCTGAACTTGCTCGGGCGGCCTGGCCTGAACAAGTTGGCAGTTGTTTGGAATCTTCTCCACTTGTAGATGATCTTCCGGACAGTCGAATGATTGATTTCAAATTGTTTGGAGATCTTATTAAATCCCTTCCCAGACTCGTAGGCATCTATAACCTTCTTTCTGAAGGCCTCAGAGAGCTCTTTTGATCTAGGCATGGTGACGCCCCACACTTCAACAACAAAGAGCAAACCAAACTAAATGTCTGAGGTTCAAATAAGACAGGTTCCTCCAAGATCCTCTCTAACGATGTTCTAATCATTTGCACCTGAGCTGGTGCACCTGATTCTAATTTTTGGTATTTGAGGTAGTGATAAATGTCGGGGTGTACTTACTTTTTCCACATGCGAAATTTGCATTTATGTTTATTTAAATTATACAATAGACTACAAAATGTAAATGTTTCATGATATTTGTTTTATTATATCACCTTTATCTATGAATATTGTTGAAATGAAGATCAAATAGCTGTATGTTGAAATATGTTGAAAAAGTCAAAACTTTACATGGGGTGTACTTACTTTTTCACGTGACTGTACATGTACTTTCCATCCATTATATATAGATTGAGCCCGCCATGTTGTTAAGCGGTGCCGAGAACTCCGTTCTGTTTGAGCGCTTTGAATCAAGCAAGCTGCTGACTTGCTAACGGAACACACCCATGCACTGTACTAGTGTACTGTACTGTACTGTAATAAAATCTCTCTATTACACTAAATCTGTATATTACACTGTCGATCCAGTATATGTAGATCTACAGTGTGAGTCTGTAAATATATAATCTAACCTGTGTAATCTGTATTTTGTAGTTAAATCAAAATGTGATTAACAAGCTAAATATATTTAACGCTGTGGATTTAACATAAATTATACATATACATCCAAGTACATAAAAACGTGAACAGAAATCCACACAAGTAAAAATTGAAAAGTTGAATTTATGAGTAAAATCATTTGGAATTCTATAAAACACTAAATGAAAGTAATTTATTTATTTGGAATAAGTTCTGTAGAGCACTTACCTCCACTAATCTGAACAGGTTACGTTTTGTCTACTACTGATAGACCGGATCTGGATCACGACTTAAACGAAAATCTAATTGCTTGTTTGTGTCATCTACACAACTCATCTACCTAGTTTTGTCATAAGTCGTCCACAACTTTTTGAAATATGCTATGTGGTATATCATTTTTGGCCCCTTCTCTCAAATGGTGAAGAATAAGAATAAGAATAAAACCACTCCTTTCGCATCTTCAGATGCATATGGCTGCCGAAGCAATTTCTTAGGCTATTGGGCACAATCCTGGACGAGTCACCACTTCGATGAAGGATACTCAAATGGCTCATTCATCCCAGCAAGCTGGTACTCATTTTGCCGACCTCTGAAGGATGACAGGCTGAGTCAACCCACCTCGTGTTAATTCACAGACATGACATGGGCTTGAACTCAGGACCCTGAGATCTGCAAGCTAGCCACCTTGACCGTTAAGTCAGCAAAAGACTTTCAATGGTAAAGAATCACTTGAAAAATTAAAGAATTCTCGAATCCAGATCTGGATTCAGATCTTCAGCAAAATCGAATCAATTTGGCCTTGTCATACACCCAACCTGCGTTATTTGAAATATCATGCCATATATCGTTTTTGGCTCTGTCACTCAATGGTGAAGAATTACTTAAAAAATTATCGTATCCAGATCCGGATTCCGATGTTCAGAAAATTTGTGCTAATTCAGCTTACAACAAGTAAATGCTTTTCACAAAAATGACAGTTCAAAAGTCAGTCAGTTCGACCCTCATCACGCTCGTGCAAAAAACGTTCCTCGCTCGACTCCCATGCTTGGACCTCATCGACTACCACGATCGGACCTCCTTGACTCCCACGATCGGACCTCATCGACTCACATGATCTGACATCCTCGACTCCCACAATTGGACCTCATCTACTCACATGATCTGACATCCCCGATTCACACGATCTGACCTACTCGACTACCACGATGGGACCTCCTTGACTCCCACGATCGGACCTCCTCGACTACCACGATCGGACCTCCTTGACTCCCATGATCGGACCTCATCTACTCACATGATCTGACATCCCCGACTCCCACAATTGGACCTCCTCGACTCCCACGATCGGACCTCATCGACTCCCACAATTGGACCTCCTCAACTCCCATGATCGGACCTCCTCAACTCCCACAAATGGACCTTCTTGACTTCCACGATCGGACCTCCTCACCCCCCAGATCGGACCTTCTTGACTCCCATGCTCTAGATGCCTCACACATTTTTGAAAACTGCCAAGCCTCACACTCTCGGTCTGCCATTTCCTCGCCGTGTAGGGCTGACTCACAAAAGGAAAACTGAGCTGAGTCCACAGGCACAAGCACTGAACGCAGCCTGAACCACTGATTCACCCACTGAATCATGGGCCAAAGCACGTCCACGGGCACAAGTACCAAACGCAGCCCGAACCATTGAGTCACTCCGTTGTCCTACAGGCCCACTACCCACTGATGTAAATAAAGGCATGGCAATAAATCACTTCATTACCTGTTGTAAATGGTCTCAGACTACCGGGCAGAGGTGGTAGCCACACTGTTGCGATAACAATAAAAAAAAACAGCTCCTAAATCTGGCCACATTCAGTAGCTACAAAGGCCAAATGTTATCTCTAGTTTGACAGGACACTTGCTTTGGATAAATAAAGAATGTCTGACTTTTGGATACCTAGCTTATAAACACAGACAAGAACCTATCGGCTCTTATTGGCTCAAAATTATTTTACAATGAAGGGGGAAATTTATAGGGAGGGCATAGCAATCGCGAATGAAAGTTCCGAAGATATCTTTGACTTTGCATAGCTGGAAGCACCAACCAACCAGCTTGGCCCACTACGACTGTATGGATTTTTTCAAGGATAAATTGTGGGTGGAGTCAAGCTAACTGTCCAACCAATGGGTAGAACAGAATGTTACAGACAGACGGATGGATGGACAGACATACAAACAAGCGCATTATTATTAAGACTAGTGGGGTCACCCGTGGGAATCCCACGGGCATGGACGTGTGTGACATTTGGACATCTTCATTTAGATGCTGCACCTGCACATTCAGTTTTACAAAATGGTTACTGGCAATTTATCAGATCCACAAATTATGTAATCAACACAATGTATTTACTTGTGATAACATGTGAATGCATGTGTGTGCACATGGGAAATACAGTTTGAAATGTGGAATTACATTTCATGTAAAATGTGACTTCAAGAGCTAAAATCCTCTCCCTCCCCACCCCCATCCCCATCCCTCCCACATCACACACACTGCACCGGGGAGTAGGTCACACATGGGGGAGAGTGGGTCACACATGGGGGAGAGTGGGTCACACACAGGGGAGAGTGGGTCACACATGGGGGAGAGTGGGTCACACATGCAGGGGAGAGTGGGTCACACACGTGGGGGAGAGTGGATCACACCCACGGGGGGAAAGTGGGTCACATACGTGGGGGAGAGTGGGTCACACACGCAGGGGAGAGTGGGTCACACACATGCAGGGGAGAGTTCTGTCTCCCTCCAGTCTCACTCTCACTCTTCCCTCTATGACAGCCAAATTACTAATCATACTAAAATACACAACTTGGTATCTGTCTGTCTGACAGTGATGCATTTGGTCATTACGTATCCCATTTCAACCAATCAAACTTTCCAGGACTAACGGTCAAACAACAAAGGTTGTAGAGACTAAATTCCCCCTCCCACCTTCCCCAGGGATTTTCCACCTTGGACAAATGCTGTGTGGAGGTGTATAAATGACTTATCATGGTGTTTCATGGGGCACACCTAGTGGAAGTAAAAATTATTATTACCGCAAACTATTCCGTCAATTCTGTCCACTAAATGATTACCTTTTTAACAGTCACTAGCCTCCAGTCTCGGCTAGATAGGCTTCCAGCTAGGGCACAATGATATTTAGGTAATAAAGATGCTTAAATGGCATGAATGATGTATCCCATTGCCCGTCGGATTTTTCTTGCTGTCAGATTGTATATGGATTTTAGACGTGGACTGTATATGGATTGTTTAGAACTTGTATCGGGGCCTCATATGCGATTTCTCCTCGGCATGGCTTCAAGTGTGATATTGTCCCCAACACCATTAAGGACCAATTGTGACCTTAATTCGATGCATAACCACATTTCTAATGGTCGCCAGCATTGTTGAATACTCGCCTGAGAAAAATTTGGAGAATAGAAGGACATATGCATGTATACCTCAATGTTTTTCCTCCATGTTTTTCCCATCTTCCCTCACTCGATCTACAACTCATTTGATTCGGATTTAATTCCACCTCTTTAAATTCAGATTTGGCCAAGATTTCCAAGTGGGGAAAATGTAATCGGGTTGTTTAATGCTTCTAAAACTCAATTTCTTCCCATCTCTCTCTCTCTAAAAGAGCTCTCAACTCTCCAACCTCATTTGAAAGCTCTGCAATTACACCATGTGATATAATAAACCTACTAGGTATTACCCTAACATCAAATTTATCCTGAATCCACACATTATGCAAATAGCTAAGACTGCCTCAAATAAACTAGGAGTCCTCTTCAGATGTCAAAGATTCTTCTCCTCTCAACAGTTGCTTCAACTATATAAATGATTGATTTGTCCTTGTATAGAGTACTGCTCTCACATCTGGAGAGGTTCTGGCTCCACATATTTACGCGACAGAATTGAATCCAAAGTAATCTGACGAATCAACTCTCCCAATCTGACCTCAAAACTCGACCCGCTCAAATTACGTCGCAAAGGTGGCTCTCTTTCTCTTTTCTACAGATATTACTTCGGTTTCTGCTCCCAATAACTTGCTGCTTGTGTACCTCTGCCATTAGTGAGACCATGGAATACTCGACAAGCCACTACATCGCATTATTATTGTGTGGCCATTATTGGCAACTCAAGGGTGGGCTGTTATGATGTTTGTTTCCTCCCCCCACTGCCAAACTCTGGAACTCTTTACCTTTTCATGTCTTTCCAAACACTTACGACCTTCCCCTGTTCAAAAAGCAGATTTTTTTTACTTTCTCAAAAACTCAGACTATTCTCTCTTTCTTCACTTTTCTATCAATGCAGCTCTTTTATTTAAGGCCTGGCCTCGATGAGGACTATGTAGTCCGTGACTGGAGTTTACAACATTAAAAAATTAAAACCTACAAACACGTGAGGTATAGGCTGAGCATCATAGACTAAGCGAGTGTGAAAATGTACAGCGAAAGCGAAAAGGGCTCTGAATACAAATGCAACTTTCGCTTATGGTTTTTGGGATCATGTTTTTAACGATCAAATCCTGTGCACATGGCAAACATGTTCACAGATCAATGTGCATATTAAATCTTTCTAACGAGCAAAGAAGGAATCAAGTAACTGAAAAAAACATGGAAATTTCAAATAAACACCATCGAATAAGAATATTTAACATCTGCCTGTCCTGAAGGCGAATGTTGTCATTGCTCTCTCAGAATATCCTGAAAATACAAACAAAACCACCAAACAAATAGGTGTTGTAAAGTGATGTCATAAATTACAGGATGGGGATATGAACAATGAACTTCCGTGAACAATGGGGATTGTCGTACACAAGTGTCGCTGATAAATCCTGTGTTGGCATAGCATGTTTTAGAGATGGAGACATTGAGAAGTTGTTGTGAATCTTGGTAATATAATTAATTTAAAGCGAGGTATTTTGCTTGGCAAACTCATTTTGATTTGCTCGTAGAAGTCTCCAACATATATATCTGACGTTATCTTGCCTCGACTGTTTAGTTTGTTCAAGGACATCGTCGAAGTTTGTGTAGGCAAATGGTCTGGTTTTCAGCAACAGCTGTTATGGCCGGATGACATCATGCTGTGATTGTGATGTTTCTGTTCTTCTTCTCTTTTATTGGTTCTTTCATTATTTTATTGGTTCTACAATTGCAGGAAACAAGACTCGTGGATGAGCCTCGACATATCTAACATGCAGCACAATGAACAAATCAACGGAGTCTTTATGGCTTATGACCACGTGATCACAGCATCATGGTGTAAGTCCGTGGTTCCCAACCTGGGGGCCATGGCCCCCTGGGAAGCCATGGTGTATTTCTCGGGGGGCCATGGGGTAATTCGCCGGAGGCAATGCAAGATGAATTCCTGGATCTCTGAAACGATTCATTTGCCAAAGACACATTCGAAGAGAAGAGCTTGATGGAGTTTTGGGTGGGAATGTGTCGCTACCCTAATATCAGCCAGATAGCTATCCGGGTGCTTCTGCCATTCTCGTCTACCTATCTCTGCGAAGCGGGGTTTTCCACGCTGTTGAATATCAAATCGAAACAGCGTAATCGGCTCCACGTTGAAGATGACCTCTGCTGTGCCCTGACTGTGACTCAACCACGGATACCCCAATTGGTAGCTAAAATGCAATTTCTGCCATCCCACTGAGTTTTTAATTCACTTTTACGGCGCATGCACCGCGTCCCTAGTTTTGATTACCTGAGTTGTTGTCGAATTGAGTTTCTTTTTGTGAGATTATAACACCCTGCGTTAAATACAGACACAACAGAGGTTTTTAGTTTTCACATATTCTTGACTTGGAACCTTTTCATACTGTTTTCTTGTGTGACAGTTCTATTTAATGCTGTCCATAGTGTTGCTACTGATAATATTAAAATCTCATATCAAACATGCATCATTCGAGCGACGTTGCTTTGTTTGCTTCTTCCAAAAACGATGTAGTTGGGAGCCAGTAAGGAACAGAAAAAAACTATGGAACTAAATGTTCATGTTGGCTACTTGGAATTCCTCATTTTCTGTGTAATAATTTACCAAATCTCATACAAACAAAATAGCCAATTAAAGGAACAAAACACCTCTCAGAATGCACCGCAGAGCATCTAGAAATCAATTTTTTTCTGGGGGGCATGCCACCCAAACCCCCCTAGCTTCCTTGCACGCGCTCCGCCGCTTGACCCTCGCGAAAGGGAGGGGGGGGGTGCTGGGGATGTGCTCTGGGAGCCAAGGGGGCCATAACACAAAAAAGGTTGGTAACTCCTGGTGTAAGTGCTCAGATGAGTAAGCTATAAATGGGAAGGTTCCAAAATTGATCCTTCCTAAGTCCTTACACTGTGTTCACAAGTTTCGTGCAATGTCACTCCTTACCTTCGTAGCTCCTTTGAGGATGTTTTTTGTGCTTGCACTCGCCCTCATTCTCTTCAGGGTCTGCGTCGACCACTGATCTCAATAGTGGAAACAGCAGCAGGAGGAAGTGCTCGATCACCATGGCGATGGGGTGTGCCACATAAACAGGACTAAATGGTGGAGGGGCTTCACACCCCGGCATGCGCCATGGTGTCTCCTTGACACCCTTTTAATCCTGCAGACACAAGGAAAAGATCAACAGAGAGAGAGAGAAGAGCTTGGTTGAGCTAAGTATAATGAGGCAGCTCATTTCTCACAGTATGTACACTTGTCTGATAATGCACGCAGGGTTGTGTGTGAAAGGGATACAAATATGTAGCTTTCATTTTAGTGGAGGACCCAAGAATGCACAAACACTATTGAATAGAATAGAATATTGGATGGAAAAAGGGGTTTTCTATTGGATCACATGCATTTGTGGTAGTCATTCTAACATGTTAATTCATGATAATTTTACCACTATCTGCGACATAATGTGATGTTTCCCCTTATTCTTATTCTTCTTCCTTTGTATACAGCACACAGATGTGAGTATCATCATTGCCTGAGGGTGTGACTGGACCATTGATGCAACGCCCCCTGTAGGTTAGAGCAGGAATTTGGAATTTGTTCAGGGTGCCGGCGATAGCTTGCCTATTCTTCGTGAATGACACTCTTGGGGTCTTTAACATCCACCAACTAACACTGGCAGACCAGATGCCTGTTTAAACATCGATCCGAGGAACGGCACACACATTGACGAATCACCCTGCCAGATACCGAGAGGACATATTATAGCTGGGTTGAGGTTCTAACCCAGCTAACACAACACCGTTGGGCCAACGTTGGAAAATAGACGTCGCAATTGCAACCAATAGACAACGTTAGGCCGACGTTGGAAAATAGACGTCGCGATTGCAACCAATAGGCAACGTTAGGCCGACGTTGGAAAAGAGACGTCGCGATTGCAACCAATAGTTAACGTCAGGCCAACGTTGGAAAATAGACGTCGCGATTGCAACCAATAGACAACGTTAGGCCGACGTTGGAAAATAGACGTCGCGATTGCAACCAATAGGCAACGTTAGGCCGACGTTGGAAAAGAGACGTCGCGATTGCAACCAATAGTTAACGTCAGGCCAACGTTGGAAAATAGACGACGTGATTGCAACCAATAGGCAACGTTAGGCCGACGTTGGAAAATAGACGTCGCGATTGCAACCAATAGGCAACGTCAGGCCAACGTTGGAAAAAAGACGTCGCAATTGCAATCAATAGGCAACGTTAGGCCGACGTTGGAAAATAGACGTCGCGATTGCAACCAATAGTTAACGTCAGGCCAACGTTGGAAAATAGACGTCGCGATTGCAACCAATAGACAACGTTAGGCCGACGTTGGAAAATAGACGTCGCGATTGCAACCAATAGGCAACGTTAGGCCGACGTTGGAAAAGAGACGTCGCGATTGCAACCAATAGTTAACGTCAGGCCAACGTTGGAAAATAGATGACGTGATTGCAACCAATAGGCAACGTTAGGCCGACGTTGGAAAATAGACGTCGCGATTGCAATCAATAGGCAACGTTAGGCCGACGTTGGAAAATAGACGTCGCAATTGCAACCGATGGGCAACGTCAGGCCAACGTTGGAAAAAAGACGTCGCGATTGCAATCAATAGGCAACGTTAGGCCGACGTTGGAAAATAGACGTCGCAATTGCAACCGATGGGCAACGTCAGGCCAACGTTGGAAAAAAGACCGCAATTGCAATCAATAGGCAACGTTAGGCCGACGTTGGAAAATAGACGTCGCAATTGCAATCAATAGGCAACGTGAGGCCGACGTCAACAATGCGCTTTTGACCAATTGCCCAAAGTGTTAGCTGGGAACCCAGTCTTGACGGCTTTAATAGAGTGTGCATACCTCTAGGGTCTAGGCCTAGGGTCTAGGCCATCCTGCCAGCCCGAATGTTGTCACTTGGTATCACATGCATACATGACATCATGCCTGAATGTTCACCTTTTGGTAAGACATCGTTAGTTAATTTTTTGACAATCTTTACTACTAAACACTTTCTTGGTTGAAAAACAATCTTTTTACCACTTGTAAAGACCTATAAAGACATAGTGGTGCCACCAAAGAAGAGATAATTCACCAAACATTCAGCAGTCAGCCATCTTACACCAGAAAATGAAAAATAAATGGATTTCTCCGGGGCCATAGGTCACAGGATAAGCTTGGGGTGTTGATGACAGTGAAAGGTGGTGATTTGAATCCCCCCTGGGTGAGGCCAACAGCCGTTGCAGGAGAAAATTTTTGTCGCAATACTAAATGCACACTGCACTGGAATTCTGGAAACAATTTGTGAGCACATGGACAGCTGGACAAGCGTCCCGTCCAAGAAGCCATGGAATTTTCACGATTCAAGTATCGCAGATGACAGGTTGGCTAAGACACACACTTCATCCCGTAAATTGGTACAATAAATGATTTCATCAAACAATACAGCAGGAACCCTGAACCTAATTCTCTTTCCCTTTCCCACAACTAAACGAAATCAATCTACAAATTGCGAGCTACGAGCAGAGCAGTTTGGGACAGCTCGCTTCTGCTTTGCTCATTTATTCTACTTGTATAAAATGGTTGTGTTTACCTTTGAGATTGGGGGTTAAGCAAGTCGCAAAATAACATAGCAGTGGAAAAGAAAAATGCACATAAGGTTTCCATTGTGTGCAGAACTCCACAAATTGCTCGTACGTGCCGGGCATGGTGGTGCGTGGCCAGTTAGGCTGAGAATGAATGAAAGGGAGGGTGGTGGGCAAGGAAGATCTGGAGGAAGAAAAGGAGCGGGCAAAGCGATACGAGAGGAAACAAAAACAAAAGGGAAGAAATTCAGGAGAGTATGTAAAGGCAACAAAGAAATAACAATAGGAAGAAGGAGAAGAAAAAGCTGCAGACATCTGAATGGAAATCAAAATGTGAATCTAATATTCCAACAATCCCAAAATTGACACAAAACAGTCAGCCAAATTGGTTAGCGGATCGATTAATCTCCCACATATTACAGATACAAAGAAAAGCCCAGATAGGCCGAGTCTAGTTTGCTGGGCATGAGGATGCAATAATTAAATAATGGTCAAGTCAAAGCTTCCGTTTCCGGTCTTGCTGGCGAGGGTTCGTTTATTCTCAGCTCTCCATGCTATCCATCGAAATCGAAGTTAAGTAATTGTTCCCATTTGTATTTTCGTTATAACTATTTATTAGCGCTGAGGAAGCGCCTCTAGCGAATGACTTCCAGCCAGTGTAACGCGAATTCCTGTCACAGGAATTCTGAGATCATATAAGTGTGACGTGGCAGTTCCTGATTGGTTCGTGTTGGGGAACCCCTTCTCGCTGCCGACGTGACGTAAATTCGCGCACGCGCACTGGTGAAGCGCGAGATTCGGCCCAAGGTTCTTATTATTATTATTATTATTATTATTTTTGTATACAAGATCGAGGCTCGAACCATGATCGAGGCTCGAAATTCCATGCCCGAACCTCAGCGCAATCCAAGAGGATTCACTTGTTTTATGGTGTATATATTGTCTCCCGACGAAGATTTTCGGTGCAAATCTTTCATACCTGTATTGAAAATCGTGTTAATTCGGGTCGTGTTTTGAGGCCTTGTAGTTGTACAGTGAACACTGTACAACCTTGAGGCTTTGTTTTTCTCTCAGCGGTCCGTGTTTTTGTGATCCAATAACTTTCGTTCTCTGTTTTCCCAATCTTTTCACCCCATAGCCCTCTTCCTTGTGTAAATCACAACTCAAAAAAATCCAAAAAAAAAAACATTTCCTTCTCTGTTCTCATTCGTTTATTCATTCTTATTCGTTCGTTCGTTCGTTCTTCGACCACGTGTTTCTCCCCCATTTCCCCAGATAGATTGTCAAATTTCAACTCGTTATTTTATCGTCCATGCGTTATTGTTTTGATTATAGTTACTTTTGGTTTGAATTTCCTGTAACTTGTAATTATTTAATCGTGTTCTGCTCCTCGTGTGCGGCCTTGTAGTTGTACCCCCGTCGGTGTTTGTTATCTTAATCGTGTTTTGCTTGGCTCTTAGTTTTTTTCCCTTCTACCCCGAACATAATACTCTGTCTAACGTTCTAATCCCCACCTCCCCCCCCCCCCACCCCCAAAAACCAAACAAACAAAAAAAAAACCAAAAACATTTATTTTCCTTTCTCCACGTGTACTGTTGACTCATCCTGTATTTTCTGTCCAGGTGTGCTGTTCGCCCCGCCCCCATTAACTCCTTGCCATCCACCGTTTGCCCTTCACGTGACTCGTGGTGGTCCCTCTCGGCTCTCCCCCCGTTGGTATTTTTGTGCACATAAGATTGTTCACGGTTCTGTTTAAATATTATTTAAATATGTATAACCTTTCCCCTTCAGTGTTTTACTCAGTGGTATTTTACAACACGCTGTTTTTCTTCCTATTTAAAAGGCTTTTCTCAATTTCCTCTCCAACTCATTCCACCTCAAAAAAAAGAAATTCAATATCTTATACGTCTCCCTCACTACATGGTCTAAATTCACATTCATTCCATCCCTCCTCCATCATTCTGAACCGGATTGCTAACTTGAAAATCACAACAAACCCAATTTGTTTTCAATGTTCGTCTTTCATTAATCATCCACTTTCTAAACTCCCCTCTTGCCCCTCCCATCCAAATCCCTCCCCTTGCACCTACACTCCTAAACTCCCCCCTTGCCCCGCCACTCTTAAACTCCCCCCCTACCCCTCCACTCCTGAACTCCCCCCTTGCCCTTCCACTCCTGAACTCCCCCCTTGCCCTTCCCCTCCTAAACTCCCCCCTCACTCCTCCCCTTCAAAACTCCACCCCAACCCCTCCCATTCAAATCTCCCCCCATACCATTCCTCTCCAATTCTCTCTCCTCCCCCCTCCTCCTCAAAGCTGCCTCCTCCCCACTTCGTCTCCCTTCTATCTCATACCTCCACCCCCCCCCCAACCTTCTTCTTTCCTCTGCCCCCCCTCAAACAACCCCTCTCTGTGCCTCATCCCTTCACCTTCAAACCTTTCATCCTCCTCATCCTTCCCTTTCTTGGAACTCTTCTGCAATCGCTGACACACTAACAACTGCTCTCCCTACCTCCCCCTCTCATCCTTCATCTTACCCTACTCCTCCCCTCCCCTGTCCTGTACCCGATGCAAAAAAAAAAAAGAAGAAAAAAAAAAAAAAAAAAAAAAAAAAAAGGTTCCTCACCATAGATCCTGATAAACCCAAGCCTCCATACCCTATTACCAAGAGCGGTCTCGCAAGGAATCAATTCCGTCTTCTTCATAAGAGCAACATCTTCATAATATCATCAAACAAAGAGAACAAGCATTCTGAGTATTGCGCTGCAATACATGTCCCCTACCAAAGTTCAAAGTGCCATAACTTTGTCAAAAATGATCGAATATGCAAATTTATACACGATTGATGCTGGTTTTCAAACTTGATCTGAGGTATGATGAGACACGTGTGTCACGCCTCGCCTCGTTGATAAGCCCGCAAGATCGCTCCGTGGAGCGGCCTGCACGTATTGCACTGTGTGAATTATATAAATTATTACCAACTCACGGTCTGAGGTACTGGCGATTCAAGAGATATCCTTTAAATAAATAAAAAAAATTCGTTTAATTAACGATATCTGCCAAACCACGTGCCCTATCGCAAATTCCAAAAGGACATTTTAGTAGACTGACATGCTGAACAGATTTGTGAAGTTTCCCCTCGATTGGATCAAAAATGAGGGAGGGGCTCGGTTTTAAAGGTTCATGCTTAAAAACGTCATAACTCTGAAACCATGTGACGCATGACGTCATGCTCGCTGACTTTTTGTTCGTCATGGGTATGCGATTCTGCCTGCAAAGTTTGGCCTCGATCTGTTCAGCCGTTGCAGAGAAAAAGGGGTTTTCGTGTTTTCACGAAAAACAATATGGCGGCCGGACCACGTGACCTGTGACGTCATAATTACCATTAAAATATTCTACAGACCGAGTCCCTCCTCCGGTGAAAATTTGATCTCAATCGGTCCAATTATTGCAGAGAAAATCTTTTTTAAAGGAAATGAAAACTTAAAATGGCACTGAGTTAAGGATCATCAGAATGATCAGAATTACCAAAGTTCAAAGTGCCATAACTTTGTCAAAAATGAACGCAACGTCGTGAAGTTCGAACTTGATCTGTAACTTATCATGAGGAAACCATGTGCCAAGTTTGAAATCATTAGCATTGAGCGTTTAGAAAAAAAAGTTCGGAAAACTGTTCTTTGCGTGACGGACTGACGGACTGACAGACGGAGGGACGGCGTGCAAACCTATAGTCCCCTCCGGTGTACACCGGTAGGGGACTAATAACGTGTGTGCATGTCGAAAAGAATTGTTTGCCCAATTATGGAAGCAGTGGAGAAGAAGAGTTTGTTTAGCTTGGCATTGGGGGAGATAAGAAAATGTTGCATCACAGAGACTGAAGAATCAAAGCAGAATAAGGTCGGTGAGGGCAAGGCGCACGCAGAAACGAGGTTGCTCAGAACTTGCTTGGTATCTTCACAGCCTGAAGTGGCTTTAACAACATCCAGATGTGGAGAAAAAGAAGGAGAGAGAGAGAGAGAGAGAGAGACTGTTGAGAGCTGAAACAGTCAGCTCTGGCTTGATGAAAGCTGGCTTATCGGTGAGTCAAATAAACAAGGGAAGCTGTGGTGTTTCTACAGCCACGGCGCTAATTGTTTGCCCGACGGGACTAGGCCTGCTTGGCAAGGCCTCCCTTCCTCCACTTTATTCTCACAGTTTCTTTTGCTCTCAACCATCCCTAAAATCATCCCGGATGTGACAGCAGCTTTGTTGACGTCACGACAACAAACCATGACGGATATGGAAGACTTCCCTGGCACATTGCAGTGCCAGCACTTTTTACTTAGTGCCTCCAATTAAAAGCAGGAAGAAGGCCTTTTGTTGGTACCACAACGTCCGTAAACCTAATTTGTCATCAAATGAATCCTTAAGGTAATATGCGTGGCATATGATATCAACAACAATGTAGACAAAAGAGAAGATTTATGGAAAAAGGAGGAAAGGAGGGTGGAGGCGATGGGGGGGAAGCATCAGAATGAAGCTTTGTCCCCCAACAGTGCCCCTCCGCTGCCTGAATAAACTAGCACTTTGTTGCCTGGGAAGCTGGTATGGTGACTTCCCATGTCACTGTTTTGCTTGTGTCTAGGAAGTCATTCGGCAAGGCCGCCGCTTTGGGACATGGTTTATTGAATCAAGTCTGCTTCGTTGGTTTGCATTGGGATTGGCAGGATTGGGAGTTCGCACGCAGGTTACAAGAAATATATGTCAATATTAAAGGCTCATTGATCCAGTGGTAAGTTCACTTGATGCTTGATAACTAGATTACAATTTAATAACAGTATTTTAAGGTCATCAATTTTCGAAAAGGTAAGACTAACCCTTCCTACATCAGTTAGATGATGCCCCCTTACTCCTGGGACGGTACGTAACACTTGGAACATATAATGTCTGCAGAGTCAAGGATCAAGATGCAAGACCAGAGCCTTGCTTGTCCAATCATAATATTAAATGGTGACTTCATGTTTGAACAGCACCCAAGAACAAACTCGACACCACCCAGCATTACAATCAAGCACCATAAGGTATTGGTGCCACAGCACCTCAGCTCATAAGCAGCACAGCAACATTTATATGCAATTTAATTCCGGTACTCTTCCTGAAGGCAGATTAAGTGCTGCCAATGCAGCCTCACAGTAAGGATTGCAATGGGTGGGTTGCCGTTGCCTCCCCAATGGTAGTCAGGGTGGGATTTTTGGAATGTTGCCTGACGTTTTAAGAACAGACTAGTTCCCTTCCTTAGAGTCGGTAAGTGCAGAATGACG
Organism: Myxine glutinosa; assembly: GCF_964187855.1. Lineage (NCBI taxonomy): Eukaryota > Metazoa > Chordata > Myxini > Myxiniformes > Myxinidae > Myxine > Myxine glutinosa. Next base: position 96,124 of record NW_027617702.1, read on the forward strand.
TCACACTGAGTTTGGTTGGGAAGAGTTGTATATAGCACAAGAAGACCAGCACACAGGAACTCGAACTCAAGAAGCACCGTCATTCACGGACCAATCCAAGACACACAGTTGTTACCACTGGAACTTATTGCGACCTCACGTTAATACTGTGTATGCATATATATATATATATACAGTATATATATATATATATATATATATATATATATATATATATATATATATATATATATATATATATATCATGCAAATAGGGTGTCCATAAACTACTGTGCCAACTTCAAACAAATATTTTAAAAAATGAAATGGGGATAAAACAATACGGTTTTCTGCACGTGAAAGATCATTTCTCAAAGTTTTAATTCCATTTCTTTTTTTGTTTCCAGGTCTCTCCTGTGATGGCTGATGTCACATTTATTGTAAATGGCGTCCCCACAAGAAAAAGCTTAGGCTGGTACCTGGTTTATAGAGACCAAATCAGCTACCCAAGTTCAAGGAAGCTTAGGAAAGACCCGTAGAAGGCAACCACCATCGAGAAAAAGGATTTGTGAGTGGCACAAAAACTTTATGGAGACAGGTAGGTGGAAGGTCAGCCAAGGAAGTGGAAGGTCAGCCAACACATGTGGTGAGGATGTTAAACACATTCGCGAGTCATTCGAGTGCAGTCCCCATAAGTCCCTTCGAACTGCCACCAGGGAGCTGCAGCTACCCCGCTCATTGGTACATAAAGTGCTGCATACCCTATGGTGGGTGGCTGTACGTTTACAAGGTTCAGCTATCGTGAGCAATGAAACCGGAAGACTGCACATGATGCATGGCTTTTGCAGTGAACATTTTGGAATATTAAGAAAAAGTTGATGGATTCCTACAATGTGTGTTCTTCTGAGAAGAGTCAACCCTCCATGTTTTGTTGAAGGTAACAGACACAAGTTAACATGTGTGGCCTAATGCCTCACGGAGTCATTGGACATTCTTCTTTGCCAAAGCCACTATCAAGACTGATAATTACTTGGATATGTTGGAGAACTTTATACTCCCACAATTGATGGATCTGCAACTTGGTCATTTACCAACCAGAGCTCCCAAACACTGAGGTTTTATAGTATGCAATTTCCTGAATGAACACTTCAATGATCGGTGGATTGGGCATGACAGTCGTATTCTGTGACCACCACGTTTGCCGGATATAACCCCTCTGGATTCTTTTATATGTGGTTATGTGAAGGACACTGTGTATCAAAACAAGGATTACTGAGATTTGGGATCCGAGGAAGAGGATTAGGGCTGCAAATGTGGGAATGCTGAAACAAACCTGGTAGAAGATCGAGCATTGCCTCCACATGTTACGTGTGACAACGGGTGCTCACAAAGAAGTGTAACGATGATGATAAATGACGATATTGACAAACCTTGAAAATAAACTTTCATGAACAGACTCAGTGGCATTATGGCTAGAGCTTCCGCTCTGAGTCTCGGAGGTCGGCAGTTGAAACCCCGCCCGAGTCACACCAAATAAATGGTACATGCTGGTTCCTTGCTTGATGCTCAGTATTTAAAAGGATAGAGTATGGACAACTACCGCTGGGAAGGCAATGGCAAACCATGCAGTATAAACCTTGCCAATAAACTGTCATGGCAACACCAATGTCCTGTAAAGAGTACGGCGCATCATATCAATATAATAATATTGTCACGTCGACGGGCCTGACTAACATCTCCCATTGTGCCAGAAGCTTTTCCTATTCCTGAAGATTGCCGAACTTACCAAATTCACACTGCATTCAATTTTGTTCTTTACCATTTACAAAACCCCAATGATCGCTACAATCTGAGGCTGAACTTTCTGGTGCAACGTGCGGCAGGCAAATGATGGGGAAATGTCTCTTAGAGTTCAAATGGGTTCATTAAAAGAAATATGGGGATAGCGCAGACAAGACCGAATCAAGAAACAAATTGGATGAACCAAGCGGTCGGCATACATACAGGAATGGGATGGAACACAAACGTGTGCGCAATGAAAGGAAATAACCTACTATGGTGCCATGTATTTAAATAAATGTACCAGGACTGGCACAGCATTCTGGGAACAAGTGAGGGCTTTAGCAAGGCACGAGTTGGTTTTGTGTCCAGCATAGCCATGCAAGCTGGTGGTGCAAAGGACTGGTGCAGTACAGGGCTGGACGATGGCAATGAGGAGGGGGATGCTGCCTTTGCAAAAGTCCGATTCCAAATTCAAACACCAGACTCCAGATACCACACTGGGTTTCCAACTCCAAAACTTCAACTCTAACTGCCGTGCACAGCACGGTTCCAGCACTCGTAAACTTTGGGACCGCCTTCATGCATAGCGGGTCCCTGCAATTGGCCACGCCGTGGCTGTGAGCATGGCATCGTCCAGGGTGGCCCTGATAAAACGTCTTATGCCCCCTCTCCACGGCTCCGCAGTCGACCTCGCCGCCATGGCCTGCGGTGCGACGGTCAAACAATCCGTGCCGTTTCCTCCTAAAGCGCGATATGCTTTCCAGTTGTGCCTTTGTGCCCAAGTCCTCACATGTCCCTTCTTGAAACAGGTTTTACACAACAAGTTTACTCTATCTGCTTTGTAATTAACACTCACTGCCTCCTCAGTGCACATTTAACAAGAGGACTTTGGCAATTTCCCTGATGCAAGAGTAATCTAAGCTGATCTAAGCTATTTCCCCCATACATAAAACGAATCGGCAGCTCAGCAAATTAATCATCGCAATAACCTCTAACATGAACCAAAAAATAAACCGTTGCACATAAACTTTGCAATATTTTAGCTCAAAATCCTGGCACTCCTGGTGAGAATGTTTTGGGCAAGTTAATGTGTGAACTTGTTAAGACGTTGCTGAATAAACACCTCAGCGATGCAGTGCATATCCGTGTGTGTGTGGGTAACCATTACATAAAGTGAGAAAATGAATTCCCAGCAATCGAATTTCTTTAATACGTTTCCGGACAAATTGTGCTGCCTTCCGGCACTGGCTCCAGCGGCCAAGAACAATCTCGCCGAACGCCAAGTTTCAGAAATCTGGCAATGTTGTATTTCAACGCCCAGGGCTGCTACTCTTCAAATATATCAACGAGCCAAATTATCACGGCTTCTGACATAAACAAACATAAACAGTTGTGGCCAGAGAGCAAAGTGCAGTGGTGACTGCTGTAGAGGTCAGAGCAAAGGCCCGAGAAAGTGAGTACTTGAACTCAAGGAGGATAAATCATACATTGTCACCAAAGCGCAGTGTTTGCATAGTTTTGCCTCATAATTTACAATACAGTTAATCACTGTAATTAACTAAAAGTGTCAGCATTACACTGTTTATAGCAAACATATTAAAGCAATTGCATTACTAATGACCAATGTGACCTGTATATAATTAGGGGCAGCTAAGTTGTTGCGTTTTTCCTCGACCCAGATTTCCCTGGTGATGAGGCCCTTCGGCAAAAGGACAAAGCAGGCCTGAGGCCCAGCCCCTCACATATCCATGCACATCAGCTTGGCTCACCCACTGCTCTCAAAGGGAATATCCTTGAAGGATCATACCACAATGTTGGACTGCCCGCACTGTTCCTAATCGAAGCCATTGGTGATGGGAGAAGGCAATGCGTGTCAATTTCTGACGTTATATACGTATATATATTGTATACAGAATCGAGGCTCATGTAAGAGCGAACACATTGAACATGTAAACATGCACAGACACATAGAACATGCAATGAAGGGAGCGGGAGACAAGTGGGAGAGAAAGGGAAGCACACAAGCACAACAACAGTAGAGAACAGGAACGTCGGTAGATCTGTGGAAGGGGGACGGCTGGGGTAGAGGGAGGGGTACACAGTATAAAGCAAATGAACACTACTAGGAATTTCGGGAAAGAAGTTGGGGATTGAAAGAGGTGGATTTTGGGGTGTTTTAACGGGGGTAGAAAAGATCAAGGTTTTGGATGGGGGAAGATAAGAGATGGAGGTGAACAGCTGTTTTAAAGACCTGGAAGGAGGGGAGGGATTGAAGAGAGTGAGGGAGTTTGTTCCAGAGGCGAGAGAAAAGAGGAATGAAGGAGTGAAGGTGAGCAGAGAGCCTTGATTTTCGCATTTTCACCGGAACAGGGTTGCTGTAAGATCTTGTGCATCTTGCAGAAATATTGACACATCCTCAAGAACTATCATTCTATGGAGCTATTCCATAAAGCAACAGGTGTGAACATAAATTCGAGATCGTTAGCAAGATTTGTTAAATTGGCAGACTCCATCAGAGGCCCAACTATGCCCCCAAGCAAATGATGCTAGCTGCAGCCATATGCTGCATATTAAAGAAGAGGAAAAAAGCACACTCCCATGGTCTCATTCATTGTGATTTTCACGAGCAGCTTAAGTCAAAAGACAAAAAAGCAGCTTTAGCAGGTACCTACAGTCATGTGAAAAAGTAAGTACACACCATGTAAAGTTTTGACTTTTTCAACATATTTCAACATACAGCTATTTCATCTCTTCATTTCAACAATATTGAGAGATAAAGGTGATATAATATAACAAATATCATGAAACATTTACATTTTGTAGTCCATTGTATCATTTAAATAAATATAAATGCAAATTTCGCATGTGGAAAAAGTAAGTACACCCCTACATTTATCACTACTTAAAATAACTGAAATTAGAATCAGGTGCACCAGCTCAGGTGCAAATGATTAGAGCATCGTTAGCGAGGATCTTGGAGGAACCTGTCTTATTTAAACCTCAGACATTTAGTTTGGTTTGCTCTTTATTGTTGAAGTGTGTGGCGTCACCATGCCTAGATCAAAAGAGCTATCTGAGGCCTTCAGAAAGAAGGATATAGATGCCTACGAGTCTGGGAAGGGATTTAAAAAGATCTCCAAACAATTTGGAATCCGGAAGATCATCTACAAGTGGAGAAGATTCCAAACAACTGCCAACTTGTTCAGGCCAGGCCGCCCCAGCAAGTTCAGCCCGAGAGCAGACCACAAGATGCTGAAAGAAGTCTCTAAGAACCCCAGAATGTCATCACGGGACCTACAGGTAGCTCTTGCCACTGTTGATGTCAAAGTGCACGAGTCTACCATTAGAAAGAGGCTGCACAAATTTGATCTACATGGGAGGTGTGCCAGGAGGAAACCTTTGCTGTCCAGAAAGAACATCAGGGCAAGACTAAAGTTTGCCAATGAACACCTAGGCAAAGACCAGCACTTCTGGAACAATGTGCTCTGGACAGGTGAGTCAAAGGTAGAGCTATTTGACCACAGTACCAGAAGACATGTTTGACGAAAACCAAAGACAGCATTTGACCACAAGAACCTGATAGCAATTGTAAAGCATGGTGGTGGAAATATTATGGTTTGGGGCAGCTTTGCTGCATTAGGGCTTGGGCAGCTCACCATATTAGAATTCACGATGAATTCTTCATTGTACCAGAGGGTG